>NC_062280.1:72515000-72705000 GCF_902655055.1 Lutra lutra | reverse complement strand
AATAAATACATCCTCAGGCATTATTTACAAGCTCACATAATTTACCTATGCTATTTGGCAAAGCAACTTCGCAAAAGAATGAATGAATAAATACTTCATAACTGCTGGTAGAGCAGACTGGGTCCTGTAATGAAGAAAAGATTTATGTCACCTTATTTCAGCCCAAATAGCAGCAGCCTCGGCTTGTCTCAGCCCAGTGCTTCTATTTAAATGTTACTTTCATATATTATGTGGCATTAATTTAACTATAGCTCATTAAGGCAGAATGAAATGGTTAAATTAACTTATCAACCCATAATGATGATGAATGAGGTATTAATTCAGATACAAGCTGGGCAATTTGCAAGTTTACGCATTCTGATGGTTCTCAAATAACATTTTGAATAGCGGGTCAGCGCCTCAATCAATTACATAAGCATGTAAAGTCGGTCTCTCGGAAAAAAATCCTTTTTCATGCATATGCATTAAAACATGTTCGCAATTATCCTCGGAAATTGCCTTCATTGGATTAAGCAGCAGCCTTGGACGCGGGTTCTGATCTTCCCTGGGCTTTTATTAAAGCTCTGAGCAGCTTTGGCAATAACAGAGTGGATGGGCTGTTTGTTTAAAGAGTGTTTACCAAAGAAAGGGGCGGCGGGGCGCACCGGTTGATAAACACGGACCCATCTCCTTGGGAGAAGCTGCTGGGAATCGCCTGCTGGCCCAGCGGCTGGGGAGACTACCCTGTCAACCAGACACCAAACCTGAGGTCGGCTTTCCCAGCTGGTAATGAATCACCTACTCAAAGCCAGCTTTGGACGCAGGCGGTGACCGCCAGGGGAACACCGTGCCCCTGCGTGGCCCAGCGTTCATCCTCTCAGGGACCCTGGCGGGGCCGGATGGGTAAACCCAGCAGCTTCCGGAGACCCTTGGTTCCTCCAAGCCAGACCAGGAGATGATTTAACTTACTCCTGAGATGGGGGCTGCAGGCAAGGGGTTTTGATGAACCCTTTGGGGAGTGCTGAGTCTAGGAAGCTGGTGTTGTAAGGGTGCTGTTACAACCCTCATGCCAAGAGACTCTGGCAGCTTTGGGGGGGGGAGGAGGGAGGGAGGCTAGCCCTAGTTCCACCCTGGAGTGGAAGCTGCGGGAGGGCAGGGATAGGCCACATATTCTAAGCCCCACTTTTCTTCCCCTCTCCCTGTGTTTGCCCACCCTGATTGCAAGGCCTGACTCAAGTTTTCTCAGACAAGTTCAGAGCCCCAGGACAGAAGGTTTTGCAGGGAGGCAGGAAGATTAAAATGGGGGTTTCACTGGGATCTCCTTACATTTAGTTGTTTCCTCTGCGACCCCCCCCCCTTTCTTATCTTGGGCAGTTAACATTTAAGTATTTCCATTTTCCAGGTACTGCTAAAAGCACGTTTGTATATTAACTCATTTAATTCTCTCCACACCTCTATGATACGGTTTCTATCACTATCTCCATTTTACTGAGGGATAAACTGGCTATGTGACAAACGCTTTTTCAAAAACGGTAGATTGGAGTTCAATCCCCGCGACCCAGATCCTCCCGTTGGTGATCTCAGTCTCTCCGCTAAGCTGCTCCAGGAGGCTGGGCCTCAAAGAGTGACACGGGCAGCTCCCCCGTGCTGGGGAGCTGCCCTCCGAATGGGGGGCACCCTTCCGGCAGGTCTGCGTTTGTGTTGACCAAACAGGAAGGGCCCTGGACCGCTGGAGCCTGCAGAAGGTTGAGGCTTGGTGGTAGGCCGCCAGGGCTGCAGAGGAGGTGTGGGGTGAGGTGGCCTACCCCCCACCACTCACGACCCTATCTTGGCTCCCCTCCCAGGGGGGTCCTTCCCTCCTTTGGGCGGATCAGCTTCTGCAGTCAAATACTCTGCCCCTGAGCTATACCCCCAGGCCTTGGGCGGATCAGCTTCTGGAAGGGCTTCCCGGATCGCAGCTTCGCACCCCTGAAGGAGCTCTGCTTTCTCAGGTTCAGCCCAGGCCAGACCCCCCAGCGAGAGGACCGGCAGCCGGGGGATGCCCACCCAGACTCTGCCCCCCTCCATTTCGTACTCGGTGCAGAACACCAGGTGAAAAAGGGCACGTAAGGGCGGCCGGCGTTTCGGTGAGGGCAGTGGGCCTGGCGAATGAAGCTGGGCGCCTGGGTGGGTGGGGACAGGTCGCGCGTCTATACTAAGCAGGGGCGCTCGGGGCTCCAAAGCCGCCGCAGGGGACGCCCCCGTGGGCACCCCCTGTTCCCCGCCCTCCCCCCTGCCCAGGAGGGGGTCAGAACCGCTGCAGGACCATCTAGGACGTGTGCGCCGCCACGGGCTGAACCTGGGGGGATGCGCGATCCCTGCGGGTTCCAAACGGGCTCCACCGGGGCGAGAAACCAGGAGATGGGAATAAGGGAGAAAGTGTAAAGGCTGCACTCTGGGCCGTGACTGCTGGCGCCAGGCCTTCGCCTGCACGACTCTCCTTCCCCCACACTGCAGGCGCTTCTCTGCCCCGCTGGCTGTCCCGGTCACCTGGGGGCGGGGGTGGGCGCTTCGTAGAAGTGGCTCACCACCGCTCCGGTGCACCGGCCAGGGAGTGGTGAGGGGAGGGCAGCGGCCAGGCCACTGCTGAGTGTGTCACGGACACAGCTCCTCTGGCCAAGCGGCAGGAGACTCCCACGGGCGTGTGCAGCGACCAGTTCAGGAAAGTGCTTACCCAGGCTCCAAGCACCTCTCTACTTCTCTGACCGCTGCCTCTCTGACCACCAGGCCGTCCAGCGAGAGGCCACAAGAAGGCGAGGTTTAGGGGGCCATTCCGGGGCATCCCCGTGGGCTTCTGCAGCGCCGCCCTCCAGCAACTCCTGGCAACCTTTAGGTCACCTCTTCTGGCAAACTTCCTTGATTTCTCCCCCTTCCGCCTTAGAGACTCCAGCTTTTTCGTCACATTCGATGTGGCAGGAGGGCAAGCCCGAGGTTTCAGCACAGAATCTCTAGAGTCTCAATAAATGTCTGTTGATTTAATGAATGAATAAATGAAGGGGACAAAGAAGAGGCCAAAGGCTCCTGAAGCACCCTGGTCTGCAGATGGGAGAGTGAGCAGGAATGGGGTCAGCAAGGCCAGAGAGGTTCAATTCCTGGGAAAGGAAAGCAGGCATCAGGAAACACTTGCCTTAACTGCCACCTGTAGTCGGGAGGCAAGGGATGGAGGCAATGACTAGCTGTCAGGGTCTCCTGGGATGCCGTCCCCAGCTGGGGTACTGTGCAGAGGAAGGGATGGGAGGGACGCTTCTGGGTTCTTCCCTGGGTGGGTTTCTCCCCACATCCGATGTTCAGAGCCTAGTTCTCCACTGCCTGTGGATCCACCAAGAAACACTCCCACCCAATGCCAAAGGGATGGACCAGGCCCCAGTGGCCCACAGTTCTCTAGAGAAGAGGAAATGGGATGAAGGAAAAGAGGGCAGAGGTTTCCTAGGAATGTTTGTTTGTTTGTTTTGTTTCCTAGGAATCTGACCAGGTCTGCAAGGAGAGAGAAGAGCCCCAGGCCTGCTGGCTTGAGGGACCTGGACCCAGAGAGACACCCAGGATAGTGACAGAATTATGTCTCTGACTGATGATGGATGCAGCTGGGAGGATGGGCAGAGACAGCAACAGACTCAGGGCCAGTAAAGCCCAAAGTAGGTCCGATCCTGGGGATGAGACCAGACAGAGCTGCAGTTTGAAGATGTGGCCTCCCAGGCAGTGGGCTCCAGATCTTTCGGGAAGTAGTTGGGGAGGAGGGGAGACAGGGGCAGGGACACAGGGCCTTGTGGTCTATATGCCTCTAGATCTAAGGGTGCTGGGGGAAATCTTGCAGACTCACATTCTAACTGGTCTCCTCCCCTTCCACAGTCACAATTTACCCAAGACGAGAGGCTGTATAACCTCCTGGTTTGAATACCTTCTCTGTCATTAATTGGTGGTGTGACCACAGGCAAGTTACTGGCCCATTTTGTGCCTCAATTTCCTCATCCATAAAATAGGGACAGTCCTGCCCTAATGGGTGTTGGGAAGATTGAGTTAGTATGTGCAAAGCTCACTCTAGAGTTTGAAGTTCTGCCTCTGAGTTGTTCTGGTTAATAAGAAGGAGCGGCGTGTCTGCAGACCCAGCCTTGCTCCTTTCCTGAACCACCCTTGCCCTTTCTTGCCACTGCTCTCAGAGCCCCCTAGGCCAGACAGGCTCCCAAATGCTCCCACCCCCAGAGTGTCAGAGTGTCAGATCCAGGCCTGAGGTCAAGGGCAGAGTCAGGCAGCAGGTAAGGCGCAGTGGGAGTGTGAGTGCAGCCTGCTCTGCTTCCAGAAAAGCAAAAAGGAAGGGGGAAAAAAGCCTATCTTGAACATTCTCTACATGCCTGGCACTGTGCTAGGCATGAAGAAACCTAAGGGAACGCAAGAGGAAAAAGTAAGTCTTCATTGAACCCTCACAGGGAGTTGTCTGCCTGCTTTCTGCGTCATTCCTATTTCATAGCTGAGAAGACAGAAGCTGGGAGTGGTTAAACAACTAGCCCAAGGTCATGAAACTAAAACAGCCAGAGCCAAGATTAGAACCTAGGGTGGAGGTCCTCAGCTCAGTTCTCCCTCCTCCTCTCCCCGCCCACAAACCCCCCACCCCTCCCAACAGTGGCCCTGAAAATCCTCCCCGCCTTTTGTTGGTGAGTGACCCTGGAAGAACTAAAGGGTCAGGTAGCCCAGTAGAGCTTTGGGAACCACATGCTACCTCCTTCACCAACACACTCCACATTCCATCCTCTTAAAATTAAAGCAGCAGGTTGTTGGACTCCTCCTGGCTAGAGCTCAGGTAAATGATAGATCTCTGCCTCTCAGTTTTCTCTTCTGTAAAATAGGTATGGGTATAACAACAGAAATTGTTTCGTGTGAGCAGCTTGTTGAGAAATAAAGCCCTTTAAAGTCTGCTTGGCATGTAGTTAGCGTTCAGTAAATATACTCGTTGTAGTTAATTTTCCTGTCTTCCCTGGCTGAGCAGGCAGGAGAAAGCCCACTGGGCAAGGAGATCTGGCTTGGACATGCTCAAGTGTGTGAACCCTGCACGTCAGTTTCTGGTCTGAGCCTCTGCTGCCGCTTTTGAAATTTATGGGCAGGAGTAGGGCTCCTCTTGGTGATTGCACACCGTGGGTCTCATTGTAGGGGACTCGGTGGCTACAGAGCCTTTGGGCTGCCTGCGCTGGTGTTGACTGCTTCACGGGCAGTCTTGGCATCAAGTGTAGTGACAATGTTCTTAAAGCACTGTGGTCCCAGGTGCTGGGTGGGGGCCCAGGAGAGGAAGGGAGCTTTCCACCCTGCCCTGAAAGCATCCTGGGAGACCCACAGAAGCGGACTCTGACCGCCTGCACGTGGGGATTCCCAACGGGAGCAATCCCTAGGAACCGGTGGGATGTTGGATGTGTTCCAGGTTAGGCAGAGTGGCTGACCCAGGGGACTGGGGCCACTGGCTGTGCCAGACAAGTGCAGGCTTAAGCTTCTGGACTTTTCTATCAAAACCTTAGTTTTCCCACATGGGTAAGGGACCTCTGTATCTGCCTCCCTTAGCAGACTCCTGAAACCCTGCTCCTAGCTGCTCCACATGCTCCTAGCTGGTCTTACCCAAGTCTTAACTACAAGTGTCTTCTTAGTACATCATTGGTGTTTATCATGGAGATTGAACCCAGATGAACCGTGTGCTCTGGAAACTTTAACGCTTTGAAAACTGAAAAGTGGCAGACCTCACTTGTGATTCCGGCGTCCCAGCAGCGGTGGGTGACCCGCCGCATTTCTGACCTCTGTCCTCTGCTTGTCTTGTGCAAACCGGAGCTCTCCCCAGCGCGGAGCTCCCCACGCGGTTTCTGGGGTTAGAGGACAGCGACGGCTGCCTGGTGGGGAAGGGCAGAGGTCCGCGTACTCGGGGACTTGGTTTTAAAAGTGGCGAGGTGCCTTGCTGAGAGTCCTACATTCCCTAACTGATGCGCGCGGTCCCCGCGGTGAGGAGCTTACAACGCGGCGGGTTCAAGAGCCTGGAACCGGCAGAGTGCCGCCTGGGTGCAGGTACTCTCCCCAGGCCAGCGGGTCCTGACCCGCTGCAGCCTCCCAGGCCCAGAATGGGGACTGACCCACGGGCGCGATCCTGCTACCCCTGACGTGGAGCAGGGCGCGGCCCCGGCGAAAATCAACAAGGTCTTCCAGTCTCTCGCACAACTCCAGCCCTGAGCGTTAGTGACCTTGTAGGGCCAGAGGATTTTCTTTTCTTTTCTTTTTTAAGAGAAAGGAAAGGAACACAAACGTCTATTTCGGACCCGATGGTCATTCCTGGTCATCCTAGTCATTCCTACCCTCACGGCCACTTTCGGTTCTGTCTCCCTGTATCTTTGGAAAAAAGAGAATCCAAAGAAGGTCACGGACGTACGCAATCCCACAAACCGGGGGATTTCAAGGTGGTTCCGCAGCCTCGTGCGCGGAGGAAGCCGAGGGCTTGTTGGGGGCGGCCCCGGACCCACAGCCTCTGCGATTTTCCAAGCAGCCAGATGTAGTCAGTTGCGCGGCGAGGGTCGGAGAAGCCGGGGATTGGCCAGACTCGGTGAGAGGGGATATGGTTTCGGCAGCCGCCCAGGCACCGCTGGAAAGGGGCGCTGGGGCAGGCAGGGCCCCTCGGGGAGGTGGGCGGGCAGAGCCCCCAACGTTTTAACAGCGGGGGACGCGTCCACTTTGTGACCTGCGGGCCTGGTTATCCGGGGACAGGGACGGATGGCTAGAAAAGCTTTTCCCGGGGATGCCCGGAAGCATTTGGAGATTTTCTGAAAAGGACTGGCTCCCCAGATACTTCTCTGGGGAGAATGGGGCATCACCTTTTCAAAGGGCCGGCACTCTGGGTGGGGGGAGGGCTTTTTATAACGTGCCAGCGGTGTTTGTGGGGGCCAAGTTTCTTCTTAGCGTGCCTGAACTTGGCATAGCCCCCAGGACCTCGGTTGTTGTAGGTGGACACATGCACCCACACGCGACCCCAACCACATGGCAAAGGGTCATTAGAAGTTGGGGACTCTAGCGACGCCCAGGTTTTCTGTCTAGCTGTTTTTCTAAAGTTCGCCGGTATAGGAAGGAGGGTTTGAACTATCGCCGCTCAAGTCCCTGCAAAATTACATGTCCCTGATCCGCTTCCCCATCCGCTCCATCTTCTCTCAGCGATCTGCCCCACCATTAGTAGCTGCGTTGAGATTCTCTTACGGAGTCCAGGCCATCACTAAGGAGGGCTCTAATGAAATGGCGTGGGGCTGAGAGTGCCCCCTTCCCCTTGGCCAAGTCTGACCCCCGCTTTCCACCTGCACCATTTACTTGCTGTGAGACCTTGGGCAAGTTATTTAACTTTTCCCAGCATCCTTCTCTGTGAGATGGGGGTGGGGGATGAGTGATAGTCCACTTCAAAGAAGGCTCATAAGGACTTCATGAATTATTTCCGGTTACACAGAAAGCAGTGTGCCTTATAGGAGGCCCGCCATATGTCATTTCCCTTTATGCTCACATAAGGGCTGTCCCACAGCCTCTCTCTCTCTCTCCTACACTAAGGCGCAGTCAGGATGAGACCCAGATGGTCAGGATCTGCGGATATAAAGTCCTGGAGAGGAGTGGTTGGTCAAAGGTCTGTCAAGAGGTTTAAAAAATGGCAGGCAGGCTTTGGCCCAAATGATTTGAGAAAAATTCCTTTTCTCTTCCATAATCTAAGTTCCCACATCATTTGTAATGCCTTTCTGCTTCAGGTTTGCTGTGAAACCTCCTTCTTCTTTCCCTCCCTCCCTTCTTTTACCCCCCTTTACTCCTCCCTCCCCTGTTCCTTCCCCTCTCTTTCTTTCTTTTAACATTAAGGTAACATTTAACTCCTTCCACCTTCCAGAAACCCAGTTCAAAGGGAAAAGAAAAACAATGAACAAATTCCTTTTTGCATATGACCAATGGAAATAATGCAGTCTTTGAAGTGATCTGTCTTCTTTCTGGTCTCTGCCACTCTATAAGGGCAAATTCATTAACCTCTCTGATTCTTAGTTTCTTCATCTGTAAAATGGGGATGATGATAATAACGCCTTCTTTGAAGGATCCTTGTGAAAGTTAAAAGAAATAATATATGTTTGAAGCATTCTGCATTGGCAACCCAGGAGGACAGCTGATAATTCATAAAAACAGTAACACAAACAATAACGCTTGAACAAAACTTAAGCAAAGAGAAACCCTAAAGGACAGATATTTTCAGTGTGGAATGATTAGGGCTTATTTTCCTTCTCTCTCTCTCTCTCTCTCTCTTTTTTTAAGATTTTGTTTATTTATCTGACAGAGATCACAAGTAGGCAGAGAGGCAGGCAAAGAGAGAGGGGGAAGCAGGCTCCCTGCTGAGCAGAGAGCCCGATGCGGGGCTTGATCCCAGGACTCTGGGATCATGACCTGAGCTGAAGGCAGAGGCTTTAACCCACTGAGCCACCCAGGCGCCCCATAGGGCTTATTTTCATTCAGGTGAAAGACTGACAGAAAAATGCTCAATCCAGACCTGCAGGCTAGCATGAGTTTCAGGGAGGGGGTTTGGAACACTCAGTTATGAAAAGGGATAACTGTGCCCCATTTGCCCCTCAAAAACTCAAGACTGTCTCCATCAGGCCCAGGGACACTTTCCTGTAAATACATTTCAGTTTCTCGAGTATCAATGCAGGAAATTGTCATGTATTAGAAGAGGGCTGCCGATAAAACATGGTCAAAGCATGATAAAACTGTGGAGTTATTCCAAATATGCTGAAGTGTGCTTTTAAAATAGGGAGAAAACCCTGAACCATTTTTTCTCATGCTATCAGCTATGGAAATGAGTATTGTATAGCTTCTCATTTTAAAGTCTCTTTGTCCCATATATATGTATATCTATTTTACATACATAGGTGCAAATTTCCATTTTGTTTTCCATTTTGTGCAAGGAGGTTTTAACTTAATCAAATCATTGATTTTTTTTTTTTTATCCAGAGTTCCCATTCGAAATCGGAAATAACAAAACTTTTTCTTTTTATGTTCTTCACATAAAAAAAGCCCAACCTGTCCAATGAAATAGAACTTATCGCTTCTGGTTAATTTTGTAAAATCCATTCCGTTATTCTTTGAGTTGTGCTTTCCATCTTCTTAAAAATGTGAACCAATCAATTATATTAGCCATATGGCTTGATTGTAACAGCTAATTTCCATTTCATAATGTAATTGTTGTTTAAACACTGACAGTTTATTAGTCAAGGTGTTTAGGAAAGTTCTCTGTAGCTCTGTCTCTTTTAAATGATGATTGAAATAACCATAAAATCTCTAAGTCATTAGACTATTAGTTTCATGGTTTTAGATTCTGTGGCTTCTCAGCATTAAATACTTCCAAGGAGATGTTCCGCTTGCTCTGTGGTCCTGGGATCACAGCATGGATTATCCAGAATGGCTTGGTTTTCTTTGCCACCCAGAGGCTGGCAAGAGCAAGAGTTTGATGTGATGGGAGGGGATCACAGGGCTACCCAATGATGCTGGACATAACTGAGCACTGGCTGGAAAGGCTGCACGGTCACACATTACTGCAAACAAAACATGTCACCCTTCAGTGATCCGAATGCTTTGTCCATTAAATATACTCCCTCATGGAAATGACAGTGAATTTAACTGGTAAACAGATGCTCCCCACTATCTTCTCAGAATTAGAAAGCTGTGGTTTATGTTTGGCTTTATGCTCTGGGTTTCTTATTTCCTTTAGTATTTTCCAGAGTCATTTCTGGTTTTTGTTCCCACCCATCTGAGTTTTGTTTCTGTTGTGGCCTTACTTTCGGTTTGGGGAGTGAAGCTCCTGACACTGTGATATACACCTTCTGGGTCTCTACAAAAATTCACTTATAATACATAAAAAAAAGATGTAAACAGGGGGGCCTAGGTGACTCAGGTCATGATCTCAGGGTCATGGGATCTAGCCCTGCATTGGGCTCCATGCTCAGCAGGGAGTCTGCTTGGGGTTCTCTCTCTCCCTCAGTGCCCCGCCCCCCCACACCCTGTGTGCGCATGCTTTCTCTCTCTCTCTCAAAAAACAAACAAATAAATCTTTAAAAAATAGATATAAAACATAACATTAACACATCCTATATTTAAGGTAATTTGGCCTTAATGCAGTCTGACTTTAATTTGGGGTATGGTTTTAATAAGATGCTCTATATATCTCTATTTTTATTTTTTTAAAAAGATTTTATTTACTTATTTGACAGAGGGAGAGAGAGAGCACAAGCAGGGGGAGCAGCAGGCAGAGGGAGAGGGAGAAGCGGGCTCCCTGTTCAGCAGGGAACCTGCTGAACAGGAAGCCCGATGAGGGGTTTGATCCTAGGACCCCAGGATCATGACCTGAGCTGAAGACCTATGCTTAGCAGTCTGAGCCACCCAGGCACCCCTATATATCTCTATTTAAAATACAAGAAACCCACCAGCTTGTCTCCCAGAAGATGGGATTTAAATGCCAGATGGATGGTTGGCTGATTAAAAGGCAAAGAAGTTTTGAGTCCATTGTAGAAATGTGAAAACTTTGTAAGGTAGCCTACTCTTAACTAGAATTTTAAAACATTTACATTTTGGTTATACATTTTGTTAGTCATTCATCATCTATTATTGATCATATTTTCTGCTAAAGATATCCCATTCAGGTACACTACCTTGAAAGTTAAGTGTTAAGAGTGTGAGTAGGATTTGCAGATCCTAACCCTTAAGGAGAGAGATTTATCTTCAGCTCCTTCCATCATCGTTGCTTGGTTATTGGACTATAGATGGGCGGATGGAATTAGCATTAGGCCTCAGCTCTCAGAGCAATGTACTTGCTGACGCTTCATCAAAGGAACTAAGGACCTTCCCCAAGGTCTGCCATATGAGGTACAATGATAAGTAATCCAATAATTGAGAGTGGCTATCTACCATGTAACTGTGTAGGTGCTCAATAATGATTTGTGCATGGATAGGTGTCTTACATCTTTCATTTTCCGTATTATTATTTATTTAATAAACATCATTAAATATAACACCTAAAGAAAATTTACTTATCTATTCTTCTGCTTGACATTTGAGTTGTATCCAGTTTTAGGCTATTTGATTAATGTCACTATGACTATCCTTGTGTATGTTTTGTGGTGCACATATGTCCTTCTCTGGTGGTATAATATGTAGGATTGGGATTTCTTTTTTTTTTTTTTAAAGATTCCATTTATTTATTTGACAGACAGAGATCACAAGTAGGCAGAGAGGCAGACAGATAGAGAGAGAGGGGGAGGCAGGCTCCCTGCAGAGCAGAGAGCCCGATGTGGGGCTCGATCCCAGGACACCGGGACCATGACCTGAGCTGAAGGCAGAGGCCTTAACCCACTGAGCCACCCAGGTGCCCCTAGGATTGGGATTTCTGAGTGATTTTAGGATTATCATGTATTATTGATTTCATTTCCTGATAAAGATTATATAGTAATCTTCCAATGGCATCCTGCCTAACTCAGAATAAAAATTAATGGCTTTATAATTACTTGCAAAGCCCTAAGCAATTTGGTCCTAACACTACTTCCTTTCTTGCTATCGTTACCTCCATGCTTTTTTGTAGAACATACTATGACTCTCCCCTCTTTCTGGCCTTTGTCTTTGCAACTTTTCTCTGCCTGGTAGTTTCTCCACCAAATATTTTTAAGATCCCTCCCCCATCTCCTTCCCTTGACTCAAATGTTATTTTCTTAGTAAGGCCTTCCCTGATGAATTAAAGCTGTAACCCCTCCCTATGACCCTCTAACACTCCCTATTACCCTTATTACTTTATGTTTCTTTATAGCACTGATCAGTATCTGACATGTTATATGTTTTTGTTTGTTTGTTTGTTTTGGTCCCCTCCTGCTAGAATGTAGACCTCGTGAAGGCAGGATTTTTTTTTTCTTCTGTCTCTGTGGTCTTTTCCATCCACTGCTGTATCTACTGAGGGGTTCAGACACCCCCCTGCCTAATGTAGGCTAGAAGCAGAGTTGTTTAGTGTTCTAGCACAGCTGTTAAGGCAACCTCAGCCTGGTAAGGTCCTGAGGGAGAGGAGACCTTCTTGACTAGATTTTTTGTATATGGTTGAGGCTCAGAAGTTTTCTTTCCTGGATTGATTGGTCAGGTGGGCCCCAAAGAAACAGTCACTCAGCAGTTTTGTTAAGTTCTAACTGAAGGTTAAAGGCAAGTAATTTTTAGCCTTTTCTCACATCAGCAGAAGCCAGACAATGTGAGGGGTAAACACTAAAGGGACAGGACCAGGGACAGGAAGCCTGAGTGTTGGGCTCAGAGGTGCTAGTATCTAGCTAGTGGTTATTTTGACATGGGCAAGTCACTCACTTTTCTGGACCTCAGTTTCTTTCTTCCCCAGGTGAAGGAACTGTATAGAAAGTCTCTGGGGGTATCTATCAGATCTAACATTCTGAGACTCTGTATTTATTTTTCCTACAGAGCCCTTCGCTGGAGTGTCAGAAATTTCCACACAGAACTCAACAACTTTTTCTCTAGACCTGTTTGTCCTTCTATATGCCTTTTCTCAGTTTCTCGGCACACCATCATGCATGTGCTCATTCATTCGGCACACACTAAATTGAGCACATGGTAGGTTCCAGTGACTGTTCCAGGTGCTTGTGATGCACAGTAAAATCTCTGTCCCGAAGAGCCTCATATAATCTAGTGGGGGAAGATAGATGGTGATATAATTATATAGTGTGGGGTGAGAGCTATAGAGAGAGATGTAGCAGGGAAGAGGGATAGGGAATGATGTAGTTTTAATAAGCTGGCCAGGAAAGACCTCACTGGGGAAGTGACACTCAAAGGTAGATGCCTGGAGGTTGTCCCTAATCCACCCCATTTAACAACCCACCCATGCCCAATCATCTGGTGAGCCCCCCAATTTCACTGTGTAATATTTCTCAACTTTTTTTCTTCCCCTACCAATTCAGGCCCTTATCATATCCTCTGTGGATTACTACAACACTTGCCTAACTACTCTCTGCCTCCTGTCTTGGCTTCCCAAATCAATTTTCTACAAGGCCATGTCAGAGAGATTTATCTGAAAGGCACATCTGACCATGTCATTTTGCTCAAAACCCAACAATAGCTCCTTGCGCTCAACAAGGTGAAGCCCTGATGCTCTAATGAGTCATTGAAGCCCTTTGTGGTCTGGCCCCTGGTTACTTCTCCAGCACCATCTCTTACTTACCCTTGATGTCTCTGTCCCAAAATAGAATTTCTCCTTCCATACACAGAACTATACCAGAGTACTTGTATCTCCCTTTATATGCCAGCGAAAGTCCTACTTTTATTTTAAGATACATTTTAGTAATAACTTCCTTCTGATGGTTTCCAAATTCTTCATCCTACCAGGAAAGACTGAGTGCTCCTCGTTTGTGGTCCCATGATACCTTGCACATGTTTTAAAATCTCTTTATTTATCATATTGTTTTGATACGGCGTAGAATATAGTTTCCCCTACTAGACTATGAACTTTCTGAGCATAGAATTGTGTCTTATTCATTTTTGTAATCTTGGCTGCAACCAGTCAGTCAGTGATTTCATTTGTGTTCTGATCCTCTCATTCTCTCCCCGTGACTGTAAGCCAACCATGATGATTTATAACTTGTGATTAAAAGACAGATATGGGAAATAGTCCCATTTCAAGGCTGAATTCAGCTCAAGTTAATTATCAGGGAGTCACAGATTTTTAGATTTGGGAGAACAATTTCAGGTGAATTCAACTACAATTCCAGGTAAATTCAATTCCAGGTGAATTCAATTACCTGCCTGATACTTGAAGGCCCTTCTTCAACATTTCTACAAGTTGTGGGATTACAGTGTCCTTCCAGTATGGTGTGACAGTGATAGGTGTGTGGGGAGCCCTTAGCTGACCAGAGGCTTCCTCTTTCCTCCTCTCCTGTGGTTCAGGACACTGTGTATGGTAATACTGAAGCAGGAAGGTATTCGCATTGGAACACATATGTATTTACCTACACATACACACAATCACACACAGTGAAAATGTAAGTCTGTAAATTGCTTAAGATGATGAACAGCAGGCTATTATCTAAAATGTTAAACATAAGTTAGGGACCGGGCTAGTACCCAGAGAGAAAATGATTTGTAATTTGAAGTTAAAGACATCTGTCAAAGCAAGGGGCTCGGAGTAAAGAGCAAATGGGTAGGTAGACTCCATAGATGGATGGCAAGGGACAGGAACCCAGCCAGGCAAGGGACTGCCTGCTGGAACTGGCAGTCTGGGCACCATCTAGCTCTACAACCAGAAGAGGGGACTATAAGCCTTGAGTTAGCCATACTCCCCTGCAGAAGCTTTGAGTACCACTTAGAGAGTTTTCTGAGGAACACTGGTACTTAACGTGTACATACCCCAAACAAACTCAACGCAATAAGCTGCTTTAGCTTGCATTTTACCTTTGAGTCAAGAGCTTCTCTCTCCCTCTCTTCTTTTCTGCTTGCTGGTCTTAATAAGAGAATAGTGGTACATCTGTGGATATAAGGAATAACAAACTCTTTTTTTTTTTAAGATTTTTATTTATTTATTTGACAGAGAGAAATCACAAGTAGGCAGAGAGGCAGGCAGAGAGAGAGGAGGAAGCAGGCTCCCTGCTGAGCAGAAAGCCCGATGCGGGGCTCGAACCCAGGACCTGGGATCATGACCTGAGCCGAAGGCAGCGGCTTAACCCACTGAGCCACCCAGGCGCCCAGGAATAACAAACTCTTAAAGGATCAGAATTCTTTAAACACTGCCTTTGCCCCTTGCTCTTAGTCTCTAAGTAGTTTGGGGGTAAAGACTGTCTATTACAAAGGAAAGTATTGGAGTTAAAAAGCAGAAAACTTACTTGGGCCAGAGGTCATTCAGGCCATTTTAGCACAGCCTCTTTGGCAGTTATTCCCTTGGTTGAGTTGAAATCTGTCTTTCTATGGCTTTCACCATTGATCCTAACTCTAATCCAGGACCACACAGAATGAATCCTAATGACCCACCACATTATGGTCCTTGGGTCTTTCCAGACAGCTTGCTTATGATCAGAAGTCATTGAACTCAAGAGGGGCACCTGGGTGGGGCAGTCGGTTAAGTGTCTGACTCTTGGTTTCAGCTCAGGACGTGATCTCAGGGTCATGAGATTGAGCCCTGTGTCGGGCTCTGCACTCAGTGGGGAGTTGAGATTCTATCTCCCTCTGCCCCTTCCACTCATGCTCTCTCTTTCTCTCTCTCTAAAATAAATAAACAAATCTTAAAAAAAAAAAGAAGTCACTGAGTTTATGAATACTGTATGCTTAGCCCATGCTGGCCCATGTTAGCACCTCACAGATGGCAGCTGTTATTTTTCGTTGTATTATCACTGCCTTTGAGCCATTCTTTTCTTCATAAGTCGAGCCCTTTTATGTTAACTGATGTCAAAGAATTAACCAAAACAGATTCCTCCTTAATTACATCAACAGCTTTATGTGTAGATGTTAGACATGAGGGTGTCGAACACCTGGAAATGTCCTTCTTTACCCTCCACTACCTGCACCTTACCTTTGTTAAATTACCAAATCATTCTTAAAGACTTGGTCCAAGGAATTTCCTCTTTGAATCTCTTTTCCCTCCTCCAAGGAGAACTCATCAGTCCACTTCTTGAGACTGTACCTATCTGTATTTGTTTTAGATCTCTCCCCACCCCCACCCGGACTCACCCAATATCTAGAATGCTGAACTCCTCTTGGTATGTGCTTTGTTAAGCAGAATGCCTGAAACACTGCAGGTGATAAATATTTACTAATAGAATGATAACATTTTTGGGTATCAGTTCATACAATATTTTTTATGCTGTATTATCTTTAATTAAATACCAAGACTCTTCCATTCATGTCACCTGGAAATCATTTCACCCACTGCTGCTGTGTTTGGCCACCAGTCTTTTGTCTCTCTCTTCAGCAATGATGAGGTGGTTAGCTTTTCCCTGGGGAAGAGAAATCTATGTTTCGTTGCCTTTGCCAATAACAAAAATGTTGGGGAGTTGGGTGGCAAAGATTTTGCCACTGACATCTTTCACATGAGCCACATCAAAAGAACCAGGATGTCTCTCTTTATTAGTGGTCACACCAATTCTTCCCAGGTTAGCACCTCCAGTCACATGCAAAGTTTACCAGTGTCAAACTTGATGAAGCTGGTCATCTTACCAGTCTCCCAAATCAGTCCGAATGGTGTTGTTCCCCTTGACGAGGGAACCAGAGTAGTGGCTGGTGTGAGAATCGTGGGTCACCAGAAGAGGGATTCCTTTTTCTCATGAAGATTTTTCTCACGTTGCATAGCCAGTACTTGGTCACCCATTGTGTCATGGATTAGGTGGAAATTCTCCATAGTATTGTCAGTGATGCCATCATCCATGAACCTGTAGTGTGGGTTATATCTGTTGGGATCTTGCCATCAACCTTAATGAACTGCTACATGCGGATCTTCATTGCATCTTCTGTCAGGGTATACTTAAATCTCTTCTTTAGGAAAATGATGAGAGGAAGACATTCTGTCAGCTTGTGAGGACTGGCAGATGGGCACTGGTCAGTTATCCAGCCTGCAATGCTTTGCAGCTGCTACACACTACAGATGTGCTGTGGGACCAAAGCCATGCTACACTAGCCATGAAAACAAGACTGCTGGGGCAGCTGGCTGGCTCAATCAGAGAAGTGTGTGATTCTTGATCTCAGGGTTGTGAGTTTGAGCCCCACATTGGGTATAGAAATTACCTAAACATAAAATCTTTAAAGAGAAAAGAAAAGAAGACTGCCTTCTTCCAGTCACTTCTTCCAGTGATAAAATTGCTGGGTTATACAACTTTTATAGCTGGATGGACATTTAAAAAATTTCTCTATGCTTCAGTCCTCCATCCCAGTGGTTCCCAACCTTGACTTTGTAGTGGAAAATATTGCAAAAAAGTTTTGAAAAGGTTTTTTAAAAGTTTAAAAGTTTTAAAAAAGTCCTGAGGACTGAATCTGACTCACAGAGATTCTGATGTAATTGGCCTGGGTGCAGCCTGGGTATCAGGATTTTAAGGATCATATCTTAGGCTGCTAATCTGGTGTGCAACCAAAATATTCCCTTTTTGTGGATAAGGGAATTGACTTACAGAGAGGTCATGTGTCCTGTCCACACGACATGGTGGGTGGAAGTGACTAAAGAACTGGGGTCCCTTGTCATCTGTTATAACATACTGTTCATCATATACGATTAGGAGTATTCATATTTGCCTCAAAGAGAGACCCTCCTCTTCACTGGCTCATTGGGGAGCAGCTCCTGGTTCACAGGCACAGTGAAGCCTACTAACCTTCCACTTTTAGGACAAAAGATTGAAAGCAGCTTTCACAGTTCTGAAATATTACCAAATAGTAATATTTTTGTGCAGAAAAACTATCACTTTCCTCATTGTTGTTTTAGTAAAAGGAATAATCTTATAATTTCTTACTTTTTAAAATTCCTCCTGTGGGACTTTCATTTTGAAGGAAAACCAAATGTGGTCTGTAAACTTTTTAGTTCGTGACTGAATTGGCTTTTGTCTGTAAAGGGTGTTTACTAGCAACCTAGGATACATTATTTAAGGCAGATTGCTGTTACATCTAGGTGAGGGGGACCTGTGTTGGACCACCATCCAAACACTTGTCCAAAATTCCTAAAACTTGACTGAGTGGTGTTTTTTACTGATACTCTCTTATTTCCAACTTAGGAACTATCAGGTCAACCCACTATAGACAGTAGAAGGATTATGTTCCGGTGTCTATTGCTGTGTGGCAGATTATTCTGAAACCTGGGATCCTAAAACATGTCTCTACTTTTAAGGAGCAGGACTCAGTCTCCGACGACCCAGGAATTGCTCCACTGGGTATTTATCCCAAAGATACAAATGTCATGATCCAAAAGGGCATGTGCACCCCAGTGTTTATAGCAGCAGTGTCCACAATAGCCAAGCAATGGAAAAGAGCTTAGATGTCCATCAACAGATGAATGACTAAAGAAGATGTCACACACACACACACACACACACACACACACACACACACACACACAGGAATACTATGCAGCCATCAAAAAATGAAATCATGCCAACTGCAATGACCTAGATGGAACTAGAGGGTATTATGCTAAGTGAAATAAGTCAATCAGAGAAAGACAATTATCAGAGGATCTTACTGATATGAGGAATTTGAGAAACAAGACAGAGGATCATATAGAAAGGGAGGGAAAAGTGAGACAAGATGAAACCAGAGAGGAAGACAAAACATAAGAGACTCTTAATCTCTGGAAAAAACCTGAGGGTTGCTGGAGTGGAAGGGAATGGGAGGGACGGGGTGGCTGGGTGATGGACATTGGGGAGGGTATGTGCTATGGTGAGTGCTGTGAATTTTTTAAGACTGATAAATCACAGACCTGTACCCCTGAAACAAATAACACATTATATGTTAATTAAAAACAAAAAGGAGCAGGGCTCAGATGGGTGATTCCTCAGTTCCCAGTGACACAGCCTGAGGTCACTCGAAGGTAATCAGCTGGAGTTTAGGCTGTTCTGGAGGGCCCAAGACAGCTTCACTCACATGTTTGGCTCCTGCAGGATGGTTGGAAGGTTGGGACCATCTTGGTCTGTTACCAGAGCACCTACACGTGGCCTCTCCAGTGATGGTCTCATGGTATAAGGACTAGGATGATCTTCTTTCTCTTCTGCTTCTCCTCTTCCTCCTTCCTTTTTTCTTAGTATATGGCATAGGTTGCCATTCTTTCCTTGTGGTGAAATGTACACAACATACAATTTACCATTTTAACCATGTTCAAGCTTCAGTCCAATGGCATGAAGTCAATTCTCAGTGTAGTACAATCATCTAATTCCAAAATTTTTTCATTTACCCCAAGCAATGCTTTCAATACCTCTGGGTATATATGTAGGAGTAGAATTACTGGATGGTGTGGTCATTCTTTACTTAGCGTTTTGAGGAGCCAAACTGTGTTCCATAGTGGCTGCACTCATGCATGAGTGTTCCAATCTGCACAGCTTTAGCAACAGATTTTGTTTTCTGTTTCTTAAAAAAATTTAAAGTCATCCTAATGGTCATGAAATGGTATCTTATGATGGTTTTGATGTGTATTTGCCTAATGACTGGTGATACTGAGTATCTTTGGATGCTTATGGGACATCTGTATGTTTTATTTGGAGAAATGTTTATTCAAATCCTCTGCCGATTTTTGAATTGGGTTATTCTGTTGTTGTTAAGTTGTACATTTGGGACCTTTTACATAACAGCTCATGGTGTTCAGAGAGAGGATTCCAAGAGATCTAGAGCTGCAAGGCTCCTTTTGCTTAGCTTCAGAAGTCCCACCACCTCACTTCTGCTGTATTTTATAGGTCATACAGGTTACTGAAGTCAGCCCAGATTCTAGGGCAGGGGTAGAAAAAAATGTGAGGATATCTTTAATCTACCAGAGTACAGTATTAAAATGAACTAAAACATGGAACTCTTGGGTAGCTCAGTCAGTTGGGCAACTGATTGTTGACTTCCCTTCAGGCTGTGATCTTAGGGTCTTGAGATAGAGCCCAGTTGGGCACCACGATCAGCAGGGAGTCTGCTTGAGATTCTCTCTCTTCCTCATCCTCTGCCTCTCCCTCTGCTTGCACACAATTGAGTATGCTCTGTCTCCCAAAATAAATAAATACATTTTTTATTTTAAAGAAAAGACTTCGTTCATTTATTTGTCAGAGGGGGAGAGAGGGAGAGAGAGAGAAAGCACAGGTAGGGGGAGTGGCAGGCAGAGGGAGAGGGGGAAACCGACTTCCTGCTGTGCAGGGAACCCGATGCGGGACTCAATCCCAGGACCTTGGGATCATGACTTGAGCTGAAGGCAGACACTTTACTGACTGAGCCAGCCAGGCATCCCTAAATAAATACATTAAAAAAAAAATGAGGGGCGCCTGGGTGGCTCAGTCGGTAAAGTGTCTGCCTTTGGCTCAAGTCATGATTCCAGCATCCTGGGATTGAGCCCACTGTCGGACTCACTGCTTGTGGTGAAGCCTGCTTCTCCTTCTCCCTCTCCTCTGGCTTGTGTTCCCTCTCTTGCTGTCTCTCTTTGTGTCAAATAAATAAATAAAATTAAAAAAAAAAAAGAAAAAGAAAATTAACTAAATTCAATTGTTTGAATAACAGTAATAATAATAATGGCTGCTGTTATAAATTTGGATTTATACAGCTTCTTTTCTTCCGAGGTCTTGAAGGGCTTTCTCCCATGAAATCCTTCACTGTGAGAGGGTGCCTGGGTAGTCCAGTTGGTTAAATGTCCAACTCTTGATCTCGGCTCAGGTCTTGATCTTAGGGTTGTAAGTTTAAGCCCCACATTGGGCACTACACTGGGCATGGAACTTACTTAAAATTAAAAAAAAAAAAGTCTTCACTATGGCATTGTCCGATATTTTAGAGATCTTTAATTATGATATAGAGATGAGTACAGTTACTTGCTTTTTAAAATCCACATAGCTGAGGGACAGCTGGGTAGCTCAGTAGGTTAAGCATCTACCTTTGGTTCAGGTCATGACCCCAGGGTCCTGGGGTTGAGCCCCATATCAGGCTCTCTGCTCAGTGGGGAGTCTGCTTGTCTCTCTCCCTCTGACCCTCCCCCTGCTTGTTCTCTCTCTTTCTCAAAAATAAATAAGTAAAATCTTAAAAAAAAAAAACCCTACTTTGCAAGTCTGCTTTATAATAACAGGGTGAGGCAGACAGGAGTCCGGGTTTCAAGCTCAGCTCTGCCACTAACATGCTGACTGTCCCTTCTTGGAGGATGAGCTATGGTCCTCTAACTTCTCTTCTAGCTTGAACACAGTAATTGTTTTAAGAAGGAAGATGGATTGATCAAGAATTGGGATGTAAAAATGCCTAAGTAAAGAACAATTTGTTGCCTAGAAATATTCCCACGTGTCATTTATTCACTGGGACAGGGAAATGACTTCAGCTTAATGGTAATTATTATAATAAGATTAAAAAATAGCATCAGTAAACACACACACAGTCACGATGGGAGCTGAAGCAAGGCTGAGACAATGTCTTGGAGCATTGAGGAAGAAGGGAAAAAGGTAAGAAATGGAAAAATTCGGAGGTCAGCCAGGGAACAAGGAATTCGGTTTTTTGTATCAATATCTTAGTCTGAGAGTGGTATATGGGAAGAAGATCTGCAAACAGTGGCTAGATTCATAAAACAAAATATCTAGCAAAAGGATGTTGGTAGGGTGAGTAGAGAGAGCACTGAACATTGGTAGCATGTGTCTTTCATATGACAAGCAAAGGACCAGCTGTTTTCATACTGAGCTTATTTGATTTGCACAGGCAACTGGAAGAGTCAGCATTATTTTCCCTTCCCTCTTGTTTTGGAAATGAGGAAAGTGATGTGCATGGTCCCATAGTTAGAGGCCTGGGAGCTACCAAAACCCATTTTTCCGACCTCAAGCTGCCTTCCACAAAGCTGCCTTTCCTTTGGAAAGGGTGCTTACTAGACATTATTCCTCTCAACCTTAAAACATAATCACTGCTATGGTCTGCTAAGTGATCCGCTAAGGTCCTCTTTGAAAATGAAGAGAATATATCCTTCCAAGCTTGGTTTGGGGAATCACTTGCCAGTTGTTTCTATTTGCAAAAATTTCCACCACTATCTGATTCCTTCATGTAGAGAAAAATGACCCTTAATGGAAGAGACAATTTTTGTGATTTAAGTAAGTTAATTCTTTTAAAAGTGTTGCAAATTAGGAAGGCATCCCGAGGACATCTGTACTGAGTCTTGAACAGATGAAAGCGTCCTGTTTCTTACCTATGCCCAGGACCCTTGCTTTGTAGTACAGCGGGACCACAGGCCCAGTACCTTCTTTTAGCTCTCCCCTTGGGCCAGGGGCTTTTGTCTCTACTCTTTCCATAGCAGAAGAAGTGGCTCTTTGCCTGAGTCCTTCATGGGAGGCTTTACTACTCTCTTTCTGCCCCTGAGCTGCTCAAAGCTTTGCTTTCTATGAAGGAAGGTTTTGGGGGAAGTGGGTTGTGTTTTCTACCTCTCTCCCAGGGGTAACTGATCATTACTGTAAGCCTGAGCCCCCAAAGGGGACTCTCTCTTATTCCTCTCTCTTCCTCTAATGTTTCATGTGATCATCTGGTGGATAACAGCTCAGGAATAAATGCAATTGTTCCTTGCAGAAGTCTGTGATTCTCATTTTTTTCCTAAATAGATATAATAGCCTACGTTCAGCCATTAAGAATTTGTTAAATGTGTAGCTATTTTCTCCTTATCTACCTTAATGGTGGCCAGTCCTTGCTTGCATTCTGTGACACAAACAATCCATGCATTCCCTTTGTTCTTGGAGGAGTTTGTCACTCTGTGGAATTTATATCACTTAGTTGCTTTGCAGACTCAGGTCTCTAATGGAGTCAAGAAAAATTATGACTTTGTAGATTATCTGGCTTTCTTGTTGTTAGGATGGGAACAATGTTCTCTCTCTCTCTCTTTTTGTTTTGTTTTATTTCTTTTCAGCGTAACAGTAGTCATTATTTTTGCACACCACACCCAGTACTCCACGCAATACATGCCCTCCTTAATACCCACTACCTGGCTCCCCCAACCTCCCACCGCCCCCCCCCTCTTCAAAATCGTCAGGTTGTTTTACAGAGTCCATAGTCTCTCATGGTTCACCTCCCCTTCCAATTTCCTTCAACTCCCTTCTCCTCTCCATCTCACCATGTCCTCCATGTTTTTTGTTATGCTCCACAAATAAGTGAAACCATATGATAATTGACTCTCTCTGCTTGACTTATTTCACTCAGCATAATCTCTTCCAGTCCCATCCATGTTGATACAAAAGTTGGGTATTCATCCTTTCTGATGGAAGCATAATACTCCATAGTGTATATGGACCACATCTTCCTTATCCATTCGTCCGTTGAAGGGCATCTTGGTTCTTTCCACAGTTTGGCGACCGTGGCCATTGCTGCTATGAACATTGGGGTACAGATGGCCCTTCTTTTCACTACATCTGTATCTTTGGGGTAAATACCCAGTAGTGCAATTGCAGGGTCATAGGGAAGCTCTATTTTTCATTTCTTGAGGAATCTTCACACTGTTCTCCAAATTGGCTGCACCAACTTGCATTCCGACCAACAGTGTAAGAGGGTTCCCCTTTCTCCACATCCTCTCCAACACATGTTGTTTCCTGTCTTGCTAATTTTGGCCATTCTAACTGGTATAAGGTGGTATCTCAATGTGGTTTTAATTTGAATCTCCCTGATGGCTAGTGATGATGAACATTTTTTCATGTGTCTGATAGCCATTTGTATGTCTTCATTGGAGAAGTGTCTGTTCATATCTTCTGCCCATTTTTTTGATATGATTATCTGTTTTGTGTGTGTTGAGTTTGAGAAGTTCTTTATAGATCCTGGATATGGGAACAATGTTCTCTTAAAGCTTTCTAGATCCTAAGCAGAAGTGGAACTCTAGATGACACAGGCATACCTTAAAGATATTGTGGGTTTAGTTCCAGACCACTGCCATAGAGGGAATATTGCAATAGAGTGAAGTGAAACTTTTTAGTTTCGCAGTGTATATGAAAATTATCTTTACACCATATTGTAGTCTATTAAGTAGGCAATAGCCTATGTCTAAAAATAATGTGTGTACCTTAAATAAAATGCTTTTTATTTTTAAAAAAGATTTTATTTTTTTATTTGAGAGAGAGATCACTGAACACATGAGTGGGATGGGGATGCGAGGGGTGAGGCTACGAGAAGCAGAGTGTGGGGGAGGGTGAGGGAGAAGCAGACTCCCTGCTGAGTATGGAACTGGGCTCAGGGTTCAAATCTCACAACCCTGAGATCATGACCTGAGCTGAAATGAAGAGTCAGACACTTAACCAACTGAGCCACCTAGGCATCCCAATCAAAAATATTTTATTTTAAAAAGTGCTAACAAGGGCACCTGGGTGGCACAGTTGGTTAAGTGTCTGACTCTTCATTTCAGCTCAGGTCATGATCTCAGGATCATGAGATTGAGCCCTGAGTCCGGGCTGCTCAGTGGGGAGTCTGCTTCTCTCTCTCCCTCCTTGCCCTCTGCTCCCCCCACCACCACCCTCCCCCACTGATACACATGCTCTCTCTCATAAAAATAAATACATCTTTTAAAAAATGCTGTCTGCTGAACTTTCAGTGAACTGTAATGTTTTCGCAGGTGGGGTAGTCTTGTCTCAGTGTTGATGGCTGCTACATGATCAGGCGGTGGCTGCTGACGTCTGGGGTGGCAGTGACAATAACTAAGAATTAAGACCCAGTGAGGTTACTCCATCAACTGACACTTTCTTTCATGAATAATTTCTCCATAGACTGCAATGCTGTCTGATGGCATTTTTGCCTCTGGTAGAATTTCTTTCAAAATTTCAGTCAATCCTCTCAAATGCCACTGCTGCTTTATCAACTAGTTTAGGTAATCAACAAGTTTAGGTAATATTCTAAATCTTTTGTTGTTATTTCCACGGTCTTCACAGCATCTTTACCAGAAGTAGTTTCCATCTCAAGAAACCACTTCCTTTCCTCATCTATAAGAAGCAATTCCCCATCTGTTCATGTTTTATCATGAGATTGTAGTGATTCAGTCACATCTGCAGGCTCCCCTTTTTCTTCTTAAGATTTTGTTTTTAAGGAATCTCTACACTCAACATGGTACTTGAACTTACAACCCTGAGATCAAGAGTTACACGTTCTACTGACTGAGTCAATCGGGTGCCCCTAGGCTCTATTTTTAAAAAATATTTTATTTATTTATTTTAGAATGCATGAGCAGGGAGTTGTGGTAGAGGCAGAGGGAGAAGCAGACTCCCTACTGAGTGGGGAGCTCTATATGGGGCTCAGTCCCGGGACCCTGGGATCATGACCTGAGCCGAAGGCAGAGGCTTAACCCACTGAGCCCCTAGGCTCCACTTCTCATTCTAGTTTTCTTTTTATTTCTACCACATCTGCAGTTACTTCCTCCACTGAAGTCTTGATCTTTTCAAATTCACTCATGAAGGTTGGAATCACTTCTTCCAAACTCCTGTTAATATTGCTATTTTGGCCTCTTCCCATGAATCACAAATGTTCTTAATGGCATCTAGAATGATGAATCCTTTCCAGAAGGTTTTCAATTTACTTTGCCCAGATTCATCAGAGGAATCACTATCTGTGGCAGCTCTAGCCTATGAAATGTATTTCTTAAATAACAAGACTTGAAAGTCAAAATGACTCCTTGATCCATGGGCTGCAGAAGGGATGCTGTGTTAGCCACCATGAAAACATTCATCTCATTGTACATCTCCATCAGAGCTCTTGGGTGACCAGGTGCATTGCCAATGTGCAGTCAATTTTGAAAGAAGTCTTTGTCTCTGAGCAGTAGGTCTCAGCAGTGGGCTTAAAATAATCAGTAAACCACATTGATGAAGAGATGTATTGTCATCCACAGGCTTTGTCGTCCCATTAGAGCATAGGCAGAGTAGATTGAGCATAATTCTTAAGAGCTCTAGGATTTTCAGAATGGTAAATGAGCACTGGCTTCAATTTCAAGTCAACAGCTGCTTTAGCCCCTAACAAGAGAGTCAGCCTGTCCTTTGAAGCTTTGAAGCCAGGGGTTGACTTCTCCTCTCTAGCTATGAAAGTCCTAGATGGGATCTTCTTCCAACAGAAGGCTGTTTCATCTACTTTGGACATCTGCTGTGTAGTGTGGCCACTTTCATGGATGATCTGAGCTGGATCCTTCTGGAGAACTTGCTGCAGCTTCTACATCAGCATTTGCTGCTTCCCTTGCATTTTTATGCTGTGGAGATGGTTTTTTTCCCTTAAACCTCATGAACCAATGCTGCTAGCTTCTAATTCTCCTGCAGCCTCCTCACCTCTCCCAAGCTTCAGAGACTTGAAGAAAGTTAGGACCTTGCTAACTTTATTAGCTTGATTAGGCTTTGACTTAAGGGAAGGTTGTGGCTGGTTTGATCTTTTGTCCAGACCACTCGGACTTTGTCCATATCAGCAATAAAATTTTTTCTCTTTATCATTCTTGTGTTCACTGGAGAAGCACTTTTAATTTCCTTCAACAACTTGTCCTTTACGTTCACAGCTTGGCTAACTGGTACAAGAGGTCTTCAGCCCATCTCAGCTTTTGGACATGCCTTCCTTACTAAGCTTAATCATTTCTAGCTTTTGATTTAAAGTGAGAGATGTGTGACTCTTCTTTTCACTTGGACACTTAAAGGCCACTGTAGGGTTATTAATTGGTTTAATTTCAATATTGTTGTTACTCAGGAAATAAGAAGGCCTGAGGAGAGGGAGAGAGAGTGAGAAATGGTGGGCTGGTGAAGCAGTTAAATACACAAAACATTTATTGATTTGGTTCGCTGTCTTCTACGGGTGTGGCTTGTGGCATCCCCAAGCAATTGTAATAGTAACATCAAGGATCCCTGATCACAGGTCACTATAATCAATATAATAATAATGAAAAAGTTAAAAATATTGTGAGAATTACCAAAATGGAGCACAAAGACACGAAGTGAGCAAATGCTGTTGGAAAAATGACCCTGATAGGGTCATTGGGCAACCTAGGGGGGTGTCCAAACTTCAATTTGTAAAAAACACAATATCTGCTCAATGCAATAAAGCAAAACATAATAAATGAGCTATGATTATAGTTAAAAAAACTCTTTGTCTTATGGAAATTTCAGACATTCAAAAGTATTTCTTTGTATTCTAGTGTGAGTTTTTTTTTTTTAATTTGGTACACAGTCCTAGAAGATTCAGTGGATCAAAGGTTATGCATATTTTGATAGATAATGTCAAATTGTCATTCAAAAAATCTGTATCAATTATATTCTCACCAAATACTGTGTGAGTGGTACCAAAAACCTTAAACTAACTTGAAATTTTGAGGTACTTACTTTAAAGAGCATGACAAAGCAATTAAGTTTCTAGTGTGACCCACTGAAAGACATTCTCACTGTGAAATTCTATTTTCCAATTCAAGAGAACGTTTCATAAAAAGAATTAAGCATGGGTCTTTAGTTCTTTCAGTCCAGTATTTACAGCTGAGGCTATTTGCTATTTAAATGCAATTCACCAAAATTTAGTGCTTAACCACATGAACAACACTTCTGGTTTCAATTAGCTCCCTATCCTTGTACATCAGTGGCTTTAGTAATGGCTCTGATGATTTATGTCATAAGCAAAGAATGTGCTTAATTTTTGGTATTAAAGGAAATGTGGCTAAATGACATTATATAGCTTCTAGTAAGACAAAACTAAAAAAGAAAAGAAAGAAAGAGGGGCGCCTGGGTGGCTCAGTGGGTTAAAGCCTCTGCCTTCGGCTCAGGTCATGATCCCAGGGTCCTGGGATTGAGCCCCGCATCAGGCTCTCTGCTCGGTAGGGAGCCTGCTTCTACCTCTCTCTCCATCTGCCTGCCTCTCTGCCTACTTGTGATCTCTGCCTGTCAGATAAATGAATAAAATCTTTTAAATAAAAAAAAAGAAAGAAAGAAAAAAGGGAAGAAAGGAAGAAATCAAACATTTGCTTAAATTCCCATACTTCTGATTATTTTAAATTCTATCATCTCATTTTTTTTCATTCAAAAATATTTATATTTAGGGGCT
Organism: Lutra lutra; assembly: GCF_902655055.1. Classification (NCBI taxonomy): domain Eukaryota; kingdom Metazoa; phylum Chordata; class Mammalia; order Carnivora; family Mustelidae; genus Lutra; species Lutra lutra. The sequence continues at coordinate 72,677,304 of NC_062280.1, read as the reverse complement.
CTTGGGTGGCTCAGTCATTAAGTGTCTGCCTTTGGCTCTGAGTCATGATCCCAGGGTTCTGGGATCGTGCCTCACATCGGGCTCCCTCCTTGGCGGGAAGTCTGCTTCTTCCTCTTCCACTCCCCCTGCCTCTGTTCCCTCTCTCGCTGTGTCTCTGTCAAATAAATAATAAATAAAATCTTTTTAAAAAGAAGATTTTATTTATTTATTTGACAGACAGAGATCACAATTAGGCAGAGAGAGGTGGAAGCAGGCTCCCTGCTGAGCAGAGAGCCTGATACGGGACTGGATCCCAGGATCCTGGAATCATGACCTAAGCTGAAGGCAGAAGCTTAAATCCACTGAGCCACCCCGGGGGTGCCCCAATAAATAAAATCTTTAAAAAATATTTATATTTGGTGGGAGGAGTCAAGATGGCGGAGAAGTAGCAGGCTGAGACTACTTCGGGTAGCGGGAGATCAGCTAAATAGCTTATCTAAAGATTGCAAACACCTACAAATCCAACGGGAGTTTGAAGAGAAGAAGAACAGCAATTCCAGAAACAGAAAATCAACCACTTTCTGCAAGGTAGGACTGGCGGAGAAGTGAATCCAAAGCGACGGGAAGATAGACCGCGGGGGGAGGGGCCGGCTCCCCGGCTCCCGGCGAGCGGCGGAGCAACGGAGCAAAATCAGGACTTTTAAAAGTCTGTTCTGCTGAGGGACATCGCTCCAGAGGCTTAACTGGGGTGAAGCCCAGGCGGGGTAAGCGAGGCCTCAGGTCCCGCAGGGTCGCAGAAGGATCGGGGGTGTCTCAGTGTCGCAGAGCTTACCGGTATTAGAACGGGGAAGCCGGCTGCAGAGACAGAGCCGAGGAGTGACTCTCAGCTCAGGGTTGCCTTGAACCGGTCGCAGGCTCGGTCAGCTCGGAGCGCGGCCGGAGGCCAGGGTGACGAGAGTCATTTGGCACTGTTCTCTGAGGGCGCACTGAGGAGTGGGGCCCCAGGCTCTCGGCTCCTCCGGGCCGGAGACCGGGAGGCCGCCATCTTTATTCCCGTCCTTCGGACTCTACGGAAAGCGCTCAGGGAACAAAAGCTCCCGAAAGCGAACCCGAGCGGATGACTCAGCGCGGCCCCGGGTAAGGGCGGTGCAACTCCGCCTGGGGCAAAGACGCTTGAGAATCACTACAACGGGCCCCTCCCCCAGAAGATCTACGGGAAACCCAGCCAGGACCAAGTTCACCTACCAAGGAGAGCGGCGGAATTCCAGAGGAGAAGAAAGCAAAGCACGGAACTCATGGCTTTCTCCCCATGATTTTTTAGCCTTGCAGTTAATTTAATTTTTTTTTCTTTTTCAATTTTTTTTCTTTTTCTCTTCTTCTGCTAAATTTTTTTTAACTTTTACCATTTTCTTTTTTTTAACGTTTTTTAAATAGTTTATCTAATATATATATATTTTTTCCTCTTTTATATTTATTTCTTTATCGGCTTTCTTTTTTTTAATAGTTTTTTTTTTTTTCTTTCTTTCTGAGCCCCTTTTTATCCCCTTTCTCCCCCCTCACAATTCAGGATCTCTTCTGATTTGGCTAAAGCATATTTTCCTGGGGTTGTTGCCACCCTTTTAGTATTTTACTTGCTCCTTCATAAACTCTTATCTGGACAAAATGACAAGGCGGAAAAATTCACAACCAAAAAAAGAACAAGAGGCAGTACCAAAGGCTAGGGACCTAATCAATACAGACATTGGTAATATGTCAGATATAGAATTCAGAATGATGATTCTCAAGGTTCTAGCCGGGCTTGAAAAAGGCATGGAAGATATTAAAGCAACCCTCTCGGGAGATATAAAAGCCCTTTCTGGAGAAATAAAAGAACTAAAATCTAACCAAGTTGAAATCAAAAAAGCTATTAATGAGGTGCAATCAAAAATGGAGGCTCTCACTGCTAGGATAAATGAGGCAGAAGAAAGAATTAGCGATATAGAAGACCAAATGACAGAGAATAAAGAAGCTGAGCAAAAGAGGGACAAACAGCTACTGGACCACGAGGGGAGAATTCGAGAGATAAGTGACACCATAAGACGAAACAACATTAGAATAATTGGGATTCCAGAAGAAGAGGAAACAGAGAGGGAGCAGAAGGTATATTGGAGAGAATTATTGGAGAGAATTTCCCCAATATGGCAAAGGGAACAAGCATCAAAATTCAAGAGGTTCAGAGAACCCCCCTCAAAATCAATAAGAATAGGTCTATACCCCGTCACCTAATAGTAAAATTGACAAGTCTTAGTGACAAAGAAAAGATCCTGAAAGCAGCCCGGGAAAAGAAGTCTGTAACGTACAATGGTAAAAATATTAGATTGGCAGCAGACTTATCCACAGAGACCTGGCAGGCCAGAAAGAGCTGGCATGATATATTCAGAGTACTAAATGAGAAAAACATGCAGCCAAGAATACTATATCCAGCTAGGCTATCATTGAAAATAGACGGAGAGATTAAAAGCTTCCAGGACAAACAAAAACTGAAAGAATTTGCAAATACCAAACCAGCTCTACAGGAAATATTGAAAGGGGTCCTCTAAGCAAAGAGAGACCCTCAAAGTAGTAGATCAGAAAGAAACAGAGACAATATACAATAACAGTCACCTTACAGGCAATACAATGGCACTAAATTCATATCTCTCAATACTTACCCTGAATGTTAATGGGCTAAATGCCCCAATCAAAAGACACAGGGTATCAGAATGGATCAAAAAACAAAAACCATCTATATGTTGCCTACAAGAAACTCATCTTACACCCGAAGACACCTCCAGGTTTAAAGTGAGGGGGTGGAAAAGAATTTACCATGCTAATGGACATCAGAAGAAAGCAGGAGTGGCAATCCTTATAGCAGATCAATTAGATTTTAAGCCAAAGATTATAATAAGAGATGAGGAAGGACACTATATCATACTCAAAGGAACTGTCCAACAAGAAGATCTAACAATTTTAAATATCTATGCCCCTAACGTGGGAGCAGCCAACTATATAAACCAATTAATAACAAAATCAAAGAAACACATCGACAAGAATACAATCATAGTAGGGGATTTTAACACTCCCCTCACTGAAATGGACAGATCATCCAAGCAAAAGATCAACAAGGAAATCAAGGCCTTAAATGACACACTGGACCAGATGGACATCACAGATATATTCAGAACATTTGATCCCAAAGCAACAGAATACACATTCTTCTCTAGTGCACATGGAACGTTCTCCAGAATAGATCACATTCTTGGTCCTAAATCAAGTCTCAACCGGTATCAAAAGATTGGGATCATTCCCTGCATATTTTCAGACCACAATGCTCTAAAGCTAGAACTCAATAACAAGAGGAAATTTGGAAAGAACCCAAATACATGGAGACTAAACAGCATCCTTCTAAAGAAGGAATGGGTCAACCAGGAAATCAAAGAAGAATTGAAAAAAATTATGGAAACAAATGATAATGAAAACACAACAGTTCAGAATCTGTGGGACACAACAAAGGCAGTCCTGAGAGGAAAATATATAGCGGTACAAGCCTTTCTCAAGAAACAAGAAAGGTCTCAGGTACACAACCTAACCCTACACCTAAAGGAGCTGGAGAAAGAACAAGAAAGAAACCCTAAACCCAGCAGGAGAAGAGAAATCATAAAGATCAGAGCAGAAATCAATGAAATAGAAACCAAAAAAACAATAGAACAAATCAACGAAACTAGGAGCTGGTTCTTTGAAAGAATTAATAAGATTGATAAACCCCTGGCCAGACTTATCAAAAAGAAAAGAGAGAGGACCCAAATAAATAAAATCATGAATGAAAGAGGAGAGATCACAACGAACACCAAAGAAATACAGACAATTATAAGAACATACTATGAGCAACTCTACGCCAACAAATTTGACAATCTGGAAGAAATGGATGCATTCCTAGAGACATATAAACTACCACAACTGAACCAGGAAGAAATAGAAAGCCTGAACAGACCCATAACCAGTAAGGAGATTGAAACAGTCATCAAAAATCTCAAACAAACAAAAGCCCAGGGCCAGACGGCTTCCTGGGGGAATTCTACCAAACATTTAAAGAAGAACTAATTCCTATTCTCCTGAAACTGTTCCAAAAAATAGCAATAGAAGGAAAACTTCCAAACTCATTTTATGAGGCCAGCATCACCTTGATCCCAAAACCAGACAAGGATCCCAACAAAAAAGAGAACTACAGACCAATATCCTTGATGAACACAGATGCAAAAATTCTCGCCAAAATACTAGCCAATAGGATTCAACAGTACGTTAAAAGGATTATTCACCACGACCAAGTGGGATTTATTCCAGGGCTGCAAGGCTGGTTCAACATCCGCAAATCAATCAATGTGATACAACACATTAATAAAAGAAAGAACAAGAACCATATGATACTCTCCATAGATGCTGAAAAAGCATTTGACAAAGTACAGCATCCCTTCCTGATCAAAACTCTTCAAAGTGTAGGGATAGACGGCACATACCTCAATATTATCAAAGCCATCTATGAAAAACCCACTGCAAATATCATTCTCAATGGAGAAAAACTGAAAGCTTTTCCGCTAAGGTCAGGAACACGGCAGGGATGTCCGTTATCACCACTGCTATTCAACATAGTACTAGAAGTCCTAGCCTCAGCAATCAGACAACAAAAGGAAATTAAAGGCATCCAAATCGGCAAAGAAGAAGTCAAACTATCACTCTTCGCAGATGATATGATACTCTATGTGGAAAACCCAAAAGACTCCACTCCAAAACTGCTAGAACTTGTACAGGAATTCAGTAAAGTGTCAGGATATAAAATCAATGCACAGAAATCAGTTGCATTTCTCTACACCAACAACAAGACAGAAGAAAGAGAAATTAAGGAGTCCATCCCATTTACAATTGCACCCAAAACTATAAGATACCTAGGAATAAACCTAACCAAAGAGACTAAGAATCTATACTCAGAAAACTATAAAGTACTCATGAAAGAAATTGAGGAAGACACAAAGAAATGGAAAAATGTTCCATGCTCCTGGATTGGAAGAATAAATATTGTGAAAATGTCTATGCTACCTAAAGCAATCTACACATTTAATGCAATTCCTATCAAAATACCATCCATTTTTTTCAAAGAAATGGAACAAATAATCCTCAAATTTATATGGAACCAGAAAAGACCTCGAATAGCCAAAGGAATATTGAAAAAGAAAGCCAAAGTTGGTGGCATCACAATTCCGGACTTCAAGCTCTATTACATGCTGTCTTGATGATGACAGCATGGTACTGGCACAAAAACAGACACATAGATCAATGGAACAGAATAGAGAGCCCAGAAATGGACCCTCAACTCTATGGTCAACTCATCTTCGACAAAGCAGGAAAGAATGTCCAATGGAACAAAGACAGCCTCTTCAATAAATGGTGTTGGGAAAATTGGACAGCCACATGCAGAAAAATGAAGTTGGATCATTTCCTTACACCACACACAAAAATAGACTCAAAATGGATGAAGGATCTCAATGTGAGAAAGGAATCCATCAAAATCCTCGAGGAGAACACAGGCAGCAACCTCTTCGACGTCAGCCGCAGCAACATCTTCCTAGGAACATCACCAAAGGCAAGGGAAGCAAGGGCAAAAATGAACTTTTGGGATTTTATCAAGATCAAAAGCTTTTGCACAGCAAAGGAAACAGTGAACAAAACCAAAAGACAACTGACAGAATGGGAGAAGATATTTGCAAACGACATATCAGATAAAGGGCTAGTGTCCAAAATCTATAAAGAACTTAGCAAACTCAACACCCAAAGAACAAATAATCCAATCAAGAAATGGGCAGAGGACATGAACAGACATTTCTGCAAAGAAGACATCCAGATGGCCAACAGACACATGAAAAAGTGCTCCATATCACTCGGCATCAGGGAAATACAAATCAAAACCACAATGAGATATCACCTCACACCAGTCAGAATGGCTAAAATTAACAAGTCAGGAAATGACAGATGCTGGCGAGGATGCGGAGAAAGGGGAACCCTCCTACACTGTTGGTGGGAATGCAAGCTGGTGCAACCACTCTGGAAAACAGCATGGAGGTTCCTCAAAATGTTGAAAATAGAACTACCCTATGACCCAGCAATTGCACTGCTGGGTATTTACCCTAAAGATACAAACGTAGTGATCCGAAGGGGCACATGCACCCGAATGTTTATAGCAGCAATGTCTACAATAGCCAAACTATGGAAAGAACCTAGATGTCCATCTACAGACGAATGGATAAAGAAGATGTGGTATATATACACAATGGAATACTATGCAGCCATCAAAAGAAATGAAATCTTGCCATTTGCGACGACGTGGATGGAACTAGAGGGTATCATGCTTAGCGAAATAAGTCAATCGGAGAAAGACAACTATCATATGATCTCCCTGATATGAGGGAGAGGAGATGCAACATGGGGGGTCGAGGGGTAGGAGAAGAGTAAATGAAACAAGATGGGATTGGGAGGGAGACAAACCATAAGTGACTCTTAATCTCACAAAACAAACTGAGGGTTGATGGGGGGAGGGGGTTGGGAGAGGGGGTGGGGTTATGGATATCGGGGAGGGTATGTGCTATGGTGAGTGTTGTGAAGTGTGTAAACCTGGCGATTCGCAGACCTGTACCCCTGGGGATAAAAATATATGTTTATAAAGCTGTAAAAAAAAAAAAAAAAAAAAAAAGAAAGAAAGAAAGGATGAATCCCCAAGTTTTGTAGCAACATGGACGGGACTGGAAGAGATTATGCTGAGTGAAATAAGTCAAGCAGAGAGAGTCAATTATCATATGGTTTCACTTATTTGTGGAGCATAACAAATAGCATGGAGGACAAGGGGAGATGGAGAGGAGAAGGGAGTTGAGGGAAATTGGAAGGGGAGGTGAACCATGAGAGACTATGGACTCTGAAATACGATCTGAGAATTTTGAAGGGGTGGGGGGTGGGAGGTTGGGGGCACCAGGTGGTGGGTATTGTAGAGGGCACGGATTGCATGGAGCACTGGGTGTGGTGCAAAAATAATGAATACTGTTATGCTGAAAAAAATAAAAAAATTAAAATATCAGTGAAAGTGACAAAAAAAAATATTTATATTTAGTTTCTACATGTGTAGTCTATGTACTAACAGGATTAAAAAATTAGAGGTTCCTTTTTCTAAGAACTTCCATACATATAAAAGTATATATTTAAAAGAATCTTTCCATTTCTTCTTCCATCCACCTTTTCGGTCACTTATTCATTCAATAAGAATTTTTCTTTAGTGTCTACTCTGTTGCAGGAATGTATGCATTTGGAACTTAAAGTTAATAAAAGGTGGTCCCTCTCTTCAAGGAAGGACAGCCTAGTAGGAGAAATAGATAATGTTTATGTTCTACGAGACAATTAGAGAAAGCTTTCCAAGGAAGGTGGCATTATAGATGTCTGAAGGATATGTGGGATTTCAACAGATGGTGTAAGAGGAAGTTCATTCCAGGTCTAGGAAGTATGAAATATGCTGGGCAAAGGCATGTCCATGCAAAAGTGCATTAGAGAACAGGCTGGAGAGGGAGGTTGAGTGATGCAGCAGATGCTGAAGTTGAAACTGGAAAAAGTTGGCTATGATCAGGAAGAAGAAAGGGTAAATTCTTTTGAGTAAAAATGGTTAGAGACTTAGTGGAGAAGGAGGGGGTACTTAAACACAATTTTGAAGGATGGATAGGATTTGATAGGTAGGCAGATTGTAGGTGTGAAAAGCACCGGAGGCAGAGAAAACAGTGTAAGCATAGATGTATGTCGTTAAGGGGGAAGGAATGAATCTGTGCTGGAAGTAAAAAGTATGTAACATTTTATCACCTTCTTTCCAGCATTAGGGTTTTCATGTAGGCTATTTTCTCTGCCAAGAATTCTCTTTGCCTATAGCAGAATGCTTTTGGTATCCATTAACAAAAACCCAAATTGGATGGACCAGGGATTGGTTTAGTCCGTAATTTAAAATCCCACCAGGGCTTCATTTCACTGTGATTATCCTGGTTCTTCCCTCTCTTGTATATTGGCTTTATTTTCAAGCTGGCTTTTGTCCAGGTAGAGAGATGGCAGCTGCTAGCAGAAAGGCTTTCCCTAGGGCGCCTGCGTGGCTCCGTGGGTTAAGCCTCTGCCTTTGGCTTGGGTCATGATCCCAGGGTCCTGGGATTGAGCCCACATCGGGCTCTCTGCTCAGCAGAGAGCCTGCTTCCCCCTCTCTCTCTGTCTGCCTCTCTGCCTACTTGTGATCTCTGTCAAATAAATAAATAAAATCTTTAAAAAAAAAAAAAAGAAAGGCTTTCCCTGATCTCCCAAACTATAAATTAGAGTCTTTCTCTTATAGCTCAAGGTACCTACAGTTTTCTTTCGTAATTTTATCACCTTTAAATTATACACTTATTTGTGTGATTATTTGTTAAAGGCCTGACTCCTCCACTAGGGTCTAAGCTAGGTGAGAGCAGGGACCATGAAGTTTTCTCTTGCATGGGTCCCTAGCTGGCATATAATAGGCACTCTGTAAAAATGTGTGCAATGAATGGATGGATTCATCCCAACTCCTCTTCAGGAAGGAGAAATCTTACTTTGATGTTTCAAAATTGCTATTGTACCAGGGGAGAGGGAACATAAAAGTGGGGGAACATATTAAGCTCAGAGCTGTGCTGCGGTGTGACCCCAAACTGATCAGTGCCATTTGCCACAGATACTCCAGGATTACATGGATCAAAAGACTAACTGCTACTGTAAATGACACTGTCAGTGCTAGTTTCATGTAAAAAGTCTTGTCATTTGCAAAAACATTCATTCTCACCTTTTTAAATTATCAAGGTATATCAAAGTATATCTCAAGCTATCTATCAAGAACAAATTTTAAATGCACTTACACAGACTGGGACTATCTTATTTTTCTTATAATACATTTTCCGTATCAGAAACACACAATCATGGAACCGATCTATAAAGAGGTCTCTATATAGCAGTAGAACTGCTGTCATACAAAATATACATTTTGACCCCTGGCTGTTTCAAAATTTATTTTATATTAATTTTGGTATAGTTTTCGATTAGAGGGCTTTAAGAAAAATCAAGCTTAACACTTTGAAATCTTCATATCATGAAATGTGGGTCTACCCTATCTCATCAAACCTCAGCATTCTAGTTGGAGATGTTTGGAAGATCCACCTAGAGAGCATTAATTAAATTTGGTTAAATTATTTGGATAGTCTTAAGGTAATTACTTTCTATGCTTTCAGCAGGAAACAATTCTCATTGCTGGATTGGCCTTGAAGTGTTTTAGTGACTACATTAACTGGTTATTGATTTTATCACTTAAAAAATGATTGATTTATTTATTTTAGTCAGAGAGGGAGCAGGGGAGCAGGGAAGGAGAGAGGAGGAGGAAGAATGGGGAGGAGAAAGAATCTTGAGCAGGCTCCTCACTGAGTATGGAGCGTGAAATAGGGCTCAATCTCACGACCCTGAGACCATGACCCGAGCTGAAATCAAGAGCTGGATGCCTAACCGACTAAGCCACTGAGATGCCCCCATCACTTTTTTTTTTAAAGATTTTATATTTAAGTAATCTCTGCACCTAATGTGGGACTCAAACTTATAACCTCAAGATTAGAAGCTTTATGCTTCACTGATTGAGCCAGCCAGGTGCCCCTGATTTTATTACTTTTTAACATAAATATATTTTTGCATTGTTGTGCAGAAACAACCAAAGTATCATATGTTTAGTTTCCTACTAGAATATGTGAATAACTTTAATTTGATTTGATTTCATTTCATAGTCTTTTATCCAGTATTACATTTTATACAGTATTACAAATTTACAGAGCCCAAAATTTTCAATTCAGTAGTAGTGATATGAAAATTAAAGGTTTAAGTCATCATATTTCTTCTGTAGGGAATCTAAAATTGGCATTTGGTAGGGTGGAGGTGAGTTAATGTATTTAGTATAATAACTTAATTTTATTAGGCAATCTCCGGGGGTAAGCACTCACTTGGGAAAATCAATTCACAGGACACTTTCTTTTTTTTTTCTTAATTTACTTTTTTAAGATTTTATTTATTTATTTGACAGAGAGTGAGATCACAAGTAGGCAGAAAGGCAGGCAGAGAGAGAGGAGGAAGCAGGCTCCCTGCTGAGCAGAGAGCCCGATGCGGGCTCAATCCCAGGACCCTGGGATCATGACCTGAGCGGAAGGCAGAGGCTTTCACCCACTGAGCCACCCAGGAACTCCCACAGGACACTTTCTTTTTCTGCCTCTCACCCACTGCTTGTCCTTATTAATTATTTTCCTTTTATTTATTTAATTTAATTAATTAACATATAATGTATTACTTGTTTCAGAGGTATAGGTCTGTGAGTCATCAATCTTATATAACACCCGATGCTCATTATATCACAATCCCTCCTTAAGGTCCATCATCCAGTTACCCCATCCCCCACTCCCTGCCCCTCTAGCAACCCTTAGTTTGTTCGCTATGCTTAAGAGTCTCTTATGGTTTGTCTCCCTCTCTGGTTCATCTTGTTTCATTTTTCCCTCCCTTCCCCTATGATCCTCTGTCTTGTTTCTCAAATTCCTCATATCAGTGAGATCATATGATAATTGTCTTCCTCTGATTGACTTATTTTGCTTAGCATAATACCCTCTAGTTCCAAGCACGTCGTTGTAAATGGCAAGATTCTTATTGATAATTTGTATATTATAAATAGTACTGATTAAAATTTATAAGAATCTCATTATATGAAAAAATAAAGACAATATATACAATTAAAGAAATAAAAATCTTGGTCCTTCCTTCACAACAAGGCGTATTTTCTAGAATTGCAAGACACAGGCAAAGCAGTGAGGATTTTTGTATAGCCAAAGGATCTGTTGGCATTTTTTAATGGGTCGCTTTCATACCCCAGTTTATTTTGTTCTGCTCATGATAACCCTACAGACATGTTTGAAATCATTACACCCTGCCCAAAACCAAAATAAGAAATAAATTTTTCATTAAAATGTTTCATTTTTAGAGAAGATTCTGACTGTTTCCCAAATCTAGGTTGGGTTTTTTTGTTTTTTGTTTTCTTTTTTAAAGATTTTATTTATTTATTTGACAGACAGAGATCACAAGTAGGCAGAGAGGCAGGCAGAGAGAGAGGGGGAAGCAGGCTCCCCGGGGAGCAGAGAGCCCGATGCGGCCCGATCCCAGGACCCTGCAACCATGACCCGAGCTGAAGGCAGAGGCTTTAACCCACTGAGCCACCCAGGCGCCCCCTAGGTTGGGTTTTTAATATCCCATTAAGAGAGGCAGCTTAGCCTGGTGAGATAAAAACAGACATTAGGACAATCTGTGTCCCACTGTTATTTTGACAATAACTTTGGATAACTGCCCAAGATTTTTGTGCCCCAGTTCTCCATCCATAAAATGCTTTGCCTTAGGTATTCAGTATTTGTTAAATGAATGAATGAAATAATAATAACCAACATTTACTTGGTGCTCCCCACATGCTAGGCGCTTGACTCATTATGGCACTGAAGCTCTATGAAGTGGATACGGTCATTAACTCTAGTTTATGGAGCAGAAAGTTAAGCTTAATAAACTTGCTCAGAATCATATAGCTGGCAATGTGTGAAATTTGAACCCAGACTACCTAAACCCAGTGCCTGTGTTCTTAAGCATGTTATGACTGAGTCTTCCCCCTTGGCTCCAGGAGGAGAAAGTCAGCTGAAGGCAGTGAACAACACTGCAGCTATCCTCTGCCTGGTGATCTTGTGTCTGTGCTTTGTCTTGCTACACCATGTGAGGAAGGAATTCAGCAGGGCTGGGATCTCTCACTGTGTAGTGTCAGTGACTTTGGGCGCAGGAAAAACCTTTTACCTTTTGTGCCTTAAAGATTGCCCAACTAGGGTCCCTCTAAACCAGAGACAGAGTAATTGACCTCAAAATATGTCTTGCCCTTTGACCCTTTTGGGGGTAAGTCAGGGGCATCGAGCTAAGTATCACTGCCATCTCCTCCAAAAATCTAAAAACAACACCCTTGGAAAGAAATCTGATATCTGGTAGAACAAATAGCCAATAGATGCTTTAGACCCAGATGGCAGTGGTGGAGGTTTGGAAGAGGAGTCCCCACCCCAGTTTATTGAAGCTTCAGAGTATCCTAATTCATATTTAGAAAATGTACACATGGACAGTGAGGTTGAGTTGATATGACTGTAAAAACCTTCATTTCATTTTGAAAATAGTCAGTGCCACACAGTGACCTGACTATGTAAAGCCTGAGATGAGATTCTGTGTTCTTCCTGATGGTTTAGAAACACATTCCATATTTTGGAAACATACTGAAATCTGATTTATATAGTGAACACATTCTAGGGCATAAACTGAATATTTTATAAAGCTGAAGTTAAGAGACAAGGACTCTAGTGACATCGTGGGTGTCAAGGATGTGCTAAGGCAGAGCTAACCCCATGGGTCTTCAACAAAACTGGGGACAGCTGCATCCGTGAAAGGTCAAGGGGGAACTCACAACCTGTTAGATCAGGCACGGACGACCCATATCAGAATGAAACAGGTTTATGGCTTCCCTAATCTACTTAAAAAACATCCTTAAAAAAAAATGCAGGTTGGTTGAGAGGAAGAGAGCAGAGAGGCTACTCCAATCAACACGGAGAAATGATTAGGCATGGAGCAGAGGCGAGAGCTGGGAAGAAAACAAACAAACAAAAAAATGTGATTTCTGGGGCACCTGGGTGGCTCAGTGGGTTAAGCCTCTGCCTCCAGCTCAGGTCATGATCTCAGGGTCCTGGGATCGAGCCCCGAATCCTCATCCGCATCCGGCTCTCTGCTCAGCGGGGAGCCTGCTTCCTCCTCTCTCTCTCTGCCTGCCTCTCTGCCTACTTGTGATCTCTGTCTGTCAAATAAATAAAAATAAAATCTTTAAAAAAAAAAAGAAAAAAATGTGATTTCTGAGTGTTTTTTTAAAACCAGAATCACATATCTGGAAGAGATTCATGCTTCATAAACTCTCAAAAGCACTTATCAAAACACAGAAGACATTTTAAGTGTTCCCTCTGCAAAAAACAAACAAGCAAAAAAAAAAAACCCCCCGAACCCTAAACAAACAACTAACACCCTTCCCAGCAACTAATAAGAGGGCTTGTATACTCTGCTAATTCTGGAAGCCTACCATATGTCACTGTAACATGATGGAAAGCTCTTTTAATGGCTCCCTTAACATACCTTGTGGTGTCTGAGTATTGGAGGACACGGTGTCTTTCTGGCTTAATTGTGCATTTCCTTGCTTCCTTTGGTTTCTGTCTGTCAAGACAAATATTTCAATGTTGACGCATATAAATATAAAAAAATTGAAGTTAATAATGGAATAATATAGTATGCTTGAAACATTTTAAAAACTCAATGCAAAGCCGACGTAAAACACTTTTTCTAAATTTTCAGTAGGAACCTCTACAACAGTGTTCTGTGTTAATAATTTACTTTCCAAATTAGATTCAGGGAGAGACATTTTAAGGAAGTTATTCAAACCAGGTACAATGCATAATTATTAAAATGGGTATAAAAAGGGGAGGTAACTAGCTCTGAAGAAATTACGTTAAAAAACAGTAAATGGTATTAAATTGTTAACTTATAAAACTGAGTGCCATAAGTGCCCAATGTGCATTTTGATATCTTGGCACAATTACTTGCATTTACTTCAAGTATTTTTCCTTGTAGAAAATATCTTAATAGCTGCGCTTTAGTCACTTGAAACGTATTTCTATGCTTTTAAGATATTGTGTTTTGGAATTAAAATCTATTAAACATCTGAATGTCTGATAATATGAGTTATATTAATTAGGAACAACAAAAGAATAAAGTGGCTCAGTATATTAAGACAATATTAGTAATAATGCAGTCAAGAATGAGGAGAGACGGAGGTCTTAGTCATAGCTCCGTATAGGTAAAGATCGTCTTACCTTCTTGCTTCACGTTCTCTTAGTTCCATGTGAAATTTAAAGGAAACTACTCTTTTTAAAGAAGTTGAGGAGAGTGAAATATTATGATTAATTTAATATTCTGGGTAACAGAACAATTGTTACACGTACAAAACTTTTCATTCCGAATCATACATTTCAAGGAAATCAGATACAATAAGGTGACTTTGATATCAAGACTAATTCTAACAGTTGTATTGCTTTGTGCTTCTGAAGGAACTTGCGTCCTGTAGTGTCGTCGGGCCATTTACAGAAACAAGTAATTTCTGTCTATGACGACAAAGAATTCTGGTTATTTGGGTCTGGCTGGGTAGGAGCTCCCGGTATTTTTATTTTCTTCAGTTCTCCTTCAACTTTATATAAATAGCACTCTTAGTGAAATGATTTTCATAACTTTTCTTAATGGTCTTTTTAAAGCACAATAGAGACTTTTATGTTACGTATTTTCTTCAAAACTCAAAGTCACAAACGACTTGCAGTAACTTATGTTCTATTTCTTAATTTACGTCTGATTTCATATGCTACATTATTAACTGGTAGTATAATATAAAATGCAATGTAGAATATAATATATACTACATTATTAAGTCAGAAATAAATCCGATATATCCATTGCCTGTCGTCTATACATCAGGTAAAATCATTGTAATATTAAATTTATCATCTGCGCTCCAAGTTTAATTTGGACATCAGTGTGGGGAGCATATTCTTTTGAGCCTTAAAATTTTTGAAACTCTGTAGTACATGTCTTACTCTTCCCAAAAAACAAAAACGAAATAGTTAATATTTTCCAAGGCTAAGATGGGGGGCAAGAACATTCTATTCTTTTACCCAGGTAAGATGGTTTATTTTTTAAAAGTATCTTGCAGAGTCAGAACTACAGTTTTACTCGATTCTCACTGTCTTTTTTTTTTTTTTAAAGATTTTATTTATTTATTTGACAGAGAGAGAGGTCACAAGTAGGTAGAGAGATAGTGGGCAGCAGGCTCCCCACGGAGCAGAGACCCTGATGCGGGGCCCGATCCCAGGACCCTAGGATCATGACCTGAGCTGAAGGCAGAGGCTCCAACCCATTGAGCCATCCAAGTGCCCCTCTCTCATTGTCTTTTTATGGTAATACTGTTTGACTTCCAGCTACGATGATACAGTTATGTCTTAAAAAAAAATGAAAGTCATAAAAATCATCCACCTTATAAGAACATTATGACTAAAATGAGAGACTCCCAAAAAGTCCTTTAATGTTTTGGGAAAACATGGATCATGTGAGAAAATGCATTACTATGTTGAGTTTAAGAAAATGTACTTACAGTCTAATTTCCCAGTGTTTCTTTAAAGGGAGTTGACATTTGCCATGTTAGAGCATGTACAAAACAGGTGCATGGCTATGGGGAAGTTTATTTTCCCAAGTGACCTAATCACACTCGATAGATCCACTTATATTTTATTTACAGGAAGACACAGGACATTAATATTATTGTTGATTTTTTTTAACTCAGAAGAGTTTAGGTAGGAGAGTTAGGCAGGTAGGTAGGTAGGTAGATAGGTAGAGAGTTCAGTAGAACCCAATAGGTAGAACCCAATAATCTGGCATTTCTGTGGAATTATGAAGGCAAATTAATATTAAATATTTGAGTTTTGTGCCAGAAGTTGAGATATTTGGAAACTGGGGACATGTCATCAGTGCGTTGAATTGATCACCAGGCAGCCTGACTGATGACAGTCACATCATTCTCATTGATAATATACCCCAATTTATAAGTGGTTTTCAATAAAAATATTTTATGTTCTCCACTGGGATAGCATTTAAGGTAACTCCTTATCCTCCTAGAGCCTTTCTGGCTTCCAAATGTTTACTTGAGTCTCTATCACAGCAATAGTTCTTTTTCTTGAGTGCTTACCATGTGCAAAACCTTTTATATGAGTCATCCCAATGAAACCTCAGAAAAATCCTTCTAACCTAGGCATTATTACTACTTGTACTTGACCAATAATAAAACCAAGGCTCAGAGAAGTTAAGAAACTCAAGCAAGCATCTGTTCCTAACATCAGAAATAGAATTAATTCCGGTCTGTAGAACTGTAAACTCTAAGCTCTTTCTACTACACCAGCATCAGACTCCAGACCTGAAATTCGTCAGCAGTGAGTCAGTATTTCTTAAAGATGAAACATCTCTAAATGCTTTGACAAATTGTCCTTAATTCATCGCATTAACTAATGGGCCACTCATTTCTTTTGAGGGTTTGTTTTGTTCCTGCACATGATGAATTCAGTTTTATTATTGATCATTCTTTTTCTATTTTTACAGATTGGATTCTAATTTGCACTGTGAAGTTCCAGATCTTTGAAAGTCACTTACGTAGTTAAGAATTTCACATTTCTAGTTTCTGCAGACTTTTGTGGAAGTCATTGTTTTTACATCATCATGCAAGATCCCCAATTTTATTTTTATACCTTTCCATAGGCAAAGAACTGAATGCCAGGAAATGCTTCTGTTTGGAAGATACCACTCATTTATTTTTTTTATTTTTAATTTCTTAGATTTTGTTTTAGTTTATCTTATTTTTTTAAGTAATCTCTACACTCAACGTGGGGTTCGAACTTACAACCTCGAGATCAAGAATCGCTTGCTCCACTGACTGAACCTGCCAGAAGCCCTGGCAAATGAGTGGTAACTCATTTGAGAAGACGTGAAATCTTGAGTTTGACAAGAAATGATCAGCAATGCAGAGAAACTGCTTCTGATGAAAAAGGAAATAAAGATAATAAAAAAACCAGCCATGATAATTTGCTTTATTTTACATGCCATGGGCACTTCCCCTTATAATTTCTACTGCATTGTTTTGTACTTATTGATCTTTTTTGTCACTGTTCCTAGTTTCACGCTCCTCTTTCATCATTCAACTACTTTATGACTTCACCAGAACAGGACTCCACCTTCTGGTTTTTTGCTTTTGTTTTATCTTTTTTTAAGATATGTTCTTGAAGATCTCAGTATTATGAATAAACCAGCATTCAAAAACACCTACTGAAAGCAAGCTGAAATAATCATTTCTTTGTGAAGGGAAGAATCAACACCATCAACTAAGAAACAAGCTTTATTTATTTGTTGGTTTTTAAAGATTTTATTTTTTAAGTAATTTCTACAGCCAATGTGGGGCTTGAACTCACAACCCTGAGATCGAGAGTGGCATGTTCTACTAACTGAGCCAGCCAGGGGCTCCAAGTTTTATTTATTTTTGAGTCAGAGGAACAAGATGGAATTAAATACCTTTTTATAATTCTAAAATCACTGTGTACCTTAAAATATGTGCCTCTCCATGAGCAAACAGTGAAGGATTAAGCTCTCAACAAACTTAGTTTTTCATAGAAAAATTGCGAGGAAGAAAAATGTTTCTTAAATTTTATAAAGACAAAATCTCAGGCGGTGGGTGGTGAGTATCTCACGGCTCTCAGCTACAGGTTTTTATTTTTTTATTTTTATTTTTTTATTTTTTTTAAAGATTTTATTTATTTATTTGACAGAGAGAGATCACAAGTAGACAGAGAGGCAAGCAGAGAGAGAGAGGAGGAAGCAGGCTCCCTGCCGAGCAGAGAGCCCGATGCGGGACTCGATCCCAGGACCCTGAGATCATGACCTGAGCCTAAGGCAGCGGCCTAACCCACTGAGCCACCCAGGCGCCCCAGCTACAGGTTTTTAAAATGGAAATGGAAAGAGCATAGAAACCTTATTGTCTTTTGGCACAAGAGCATCTCACTTTTCCTGAGAAGCTGCTAGGATTTTGGATTGTGGGCATGTTACCCAGGCTCCTCGTCCTTCATTAACAACCCAAGAACATTAGTTTACTATGTAGTTCGTCCTGCATTACATTTATTTGTAATTATTTGCCAGCTGTTATGGCCTCGTATTGTCTGGATCTGGACAATCTGGATAAGCCTTGTCCACGAAAGGAACCTAAGGCAAAAGAAAGAGTGGTGCACCCAGAGCTTTTGTTCTACTTCCATCCGATCTTTTCCCTTCTTCAGCCTGGTTTCGGAGTACAAAAAACCTCAAATGCAGCATAGCAATACATCTTACCTCTGAAGACTCCAGAAAAGATTCATGGGTTCTCTTGGTACATGTTTGATTTACCATTTAGACCTAATTTTTGTTTGCTTGTTTGTCTTGGACAATGACTGAAGCAGGGTCTTGTGGAAAGGACCCAGGATATTCCTGACTCCATAGCTGTCCCTCTCCCACCCCACCAAAATGCTTGTTGAATTTCTGGAAGCCAGGACAGCAATTAGACCCATAAAAATGAAGTTTGTTAATGAAAACTAATTGAAAATTAATTCACCATGACTCCAGGGAAGAGCTTGCATTTAAAATGTTGTGTTGTTAGCGAGTGAGACTCTAATCATCAGAGCATGGCAAAATACTTCAGAATGACACGTAGGTTAATGAGGTGGTGAAGCATCAGAACCGTCTTGTAATGTTAAAATAGCCACCATACTTAAAAGGGCGGCCCCGCCCCTCCCTTCTGGCTTCCCTTTCCGCCTCATCCTGCCTTCTTGTCTCATTGTCACTAGGCTGAGCACATGCCACATTGTTATTCCCACCCCCCCCCTCACAAATCTTCCCTAGAGAAGAAATTCCACAATGACCTCCAAGTTTTGAGTACTAAATAAGAATTTTGCAAATGCCGATGTATCTGATCTCTAAAATTTAAGGAGCCCACTTTTTCATTTTTTAAATGTTAATGATGGAAAATACCAAACATCTACCAAAGAGAGAACGCTGTAATGAAATCCTCTCACCCAACGGCAGCAGTTACCTACCACAAACCTGTTTTAAATCATATTTTAGTAAACTCAAAAGAGCAAATATTTAGACAGAGTATTTTCTTTCTCGCAGAATAGATATTGTCTCAGAATGGCCTTGCTTTTCTTCTTTCTCATTCGTCTAAAAAATGTTTATTAAAGGTATTGTATGTGCCAGATGGAACTAAGAGAGATGGGACATTTATTCTTTAAAAATTCCACCTACGGGCGCCTGCGTGGCTCAGTTGTTAAGCATCTATCTTGGGCTCAGGTCCCCATATAGGGCTTCCTGCTCAGTGAGAAGCCTGCTTCTCCCTCTCCCGCTCCCCCTGCTTGTGTTCCCTCCCTCGCTGTGTCTCTCTCTGTCAAATAAATAAATAAAATATTAAAAAAAGTTCTACCTGTATCTCTTCTGAGAGGTCATCTAGAATCCTCTTGAAGCAGAGGAGGTAGATTCTGATTTTATGTTTATACTTATGGATTTTTCTTTCTCTGTTAGGTCTCCGCTATAAATGACATTTTACT
Organism: Lutra lutra; assembly: GCF_902655055.1. NCBI lineage: Eukaryota > Metazoa > Chordata > Mammalia > Carnivora > Mustelidae > Lutra > Lutra lutra. The sequence goes on along the minus strand of NC_062280.1, from coordinate 72,657,946 downwards.
GTATCTTTTGGTCACTTCAAGTGGGATTGTTCTCCACAAAAACGTCTATCTTCATTTTGCTTTTAACACAATTCATAGTTATGCTGGTATTAAAAATATTGGTAAAGTGGTATGTGAGTGGCACCTGGATGGCTCAGTCAGCAGAGCGTGCAACTCTTAATCTTGGGGTTGTAAGTTCAAGCCCCATGTTTAAGTAGAGATTACTTAAAAAAAAAAAATCCTAAAAAAAAAGTGGTATGTGACAGAATCTGATGAATCACTGTCTTTCCTTTCTATAGTATTATTATTTTTAGACAGGAAGGAATTAAGGGAAGAATTTCGAAGATAAATTCTTTTTCTTCATTTGGTTGTTCCCAGGATCCATTTGTATTTCCTTTATTGTCAGTCCTTTGAGCAAATCTCATCTCTCAACTTGTCCAAAATTTGTTATTCAAGTATTATAGCTTCAATCTCAATCCAAAGAAGGTAATAAATACAATCTCTTTGTTATATCTTACAGAAAGTTTTTAAGAAAGCTATTCAAAACTATTGAACTATTCTGGAACTCTGTAGTACAGTCTTTCAAGGCATGGAATTTAGACATAACTTCACAGTAGAGCAAGGCCCTCTTGAAATCCCATTTTTTCCCCACATAGTCCTGTGTATACGAGTTTAATTTCTCACATCTCACAAGTCATTTCAGAACAATTCTGCTGCAGTATCTTCTTTAAAATATATGTTTTAAACGTATTTCCTTCCATATCATATTATTCTGATTTTTCAACTAATTTATTTAGGCGAATATATATTTATGCTATTGCCATACTGTTATGTTTTGAAATAGGAAATTTTAACATGGAAAAAAGGAAACCTGACAGAGTAAAAAGTTAAACAGTTTATGAAAATGCCAAGGACTGCCCCAGGTGGCGTAAGAGATTGGTGTTGGGCTCTGTGATTTCGTTATTTATTTCATTGCTAAGAAAAATGCTTGTGTAATTCAATTTTTAATAGAAAACTTGATATAATATTAGCACCCACAACCTTATTAGTAGTAGAGCCCAATTTCAGTAGGGAAATGGGGACAGGCAAAAGACTCATGAATTATCTTAATTTTGAATATGTCTATTACATTGATCTGCTGTTTTTGGTCAGAGATTTTCCTCCTCTGACTCAATTTCTTTTGCTTTTACAGTTACTGATTTGAAGAAATAGCACAGTCTATTTTGGGTTCCTTCCTTCCCCTGCTCTGGGACATACCAGTAAAATACACTTTGTAAGAAACAATGTGATGATAATGTGCTAATATGATGATAGCAGGATATCAGGACTTGGCGAATAGGAAAGAAAATAGACTTTAGCTGAAGAGATCCATTAGGAGAAAGGAGCCCAAGATTGGACACAAGAAGCAGCACATAAAGTTGTCTTCTTTTTCACAAAAATACGAGCTTATGGGCTGCACAAGTACCAAATGAAATATACAGACACACTTCCTGAATTTCTGTACTGGTCTTTATTTCGAAAAGTCATACCCATTTTCTGTGTGTCAAGTTTCTTGGCAGTCATTGAGAGGAATTTTGGGACATGAGCAATGTATTTGAATGACAGTATCAAAGAAAATATGGCTGTTTTCCTTTATTAACAACCAGTCAATTAAGTATCTCTAATTTTCCCGAGATAACTAACAATGGAACTTATAGCTGAGACTTGTAAAAATTTTTTTAACTGTAAACACACACACACACACACACAACACAACAACAACAGCAGCAGCAGAAAAAAAGAATCCTTGCCTTGAGTTGAGTTTGAGCATTTCAAAGTTGGTATTTGCAAACTCAGAAAAAAGAGCCTTTCATTAATCCACGATTTTGGAAACAGTCTAACCCACAACCACATACAAATACAAAAATCCTAATGGGACTATTTTCTTACTAAGCCTGTAACAGTTTACATTCACCTAATGGCCTGGGGTTATGAGCAAACTACTCAATTAGAGAATTTAGGCTGGTTGCCCACATATTTTAGAGCAAATTATCCTTTCACAAATGCAGAACCCCCTATATAAAACGCCTAACCAGTATTTCCTGTAAAAAAATACTATTCCCTAAATTCCCACCTTGAACCTACTAAGAATTTCTCTTTTTGCTAGGGCAAAGATTTTATGGAAATATTTGTTTTTATATCACATACCTTACTGTTGGTCTTCCTGTGGGCTTGTGTTTTGACCTTAAAGCAGCTAAGGAATTATAATCAAGACACTTCTAAATAAGATATTTCTTTTCTGGGTACTTTTGCTAAGTACTTGAGCTAAGAACCTTAAGTTGGAAGGCAAAGCTCCTGCCAATTCTTTGATAACAGATCTTCTGCTTGGGGGGTTAAATGAATTTCATGGTTATCCTTAACACTTACTATTTCTTCTTAGGCCTCTTTCATTTAAAAGGGGGTCGGTGCTTCCAATCTATAAACACCCATTAAAAGTTCTCCACCCTTTTTACTTGGCTGCTGGTCTTAATTGTCTGCAGATGGGTGGGTCACTGCATTTTTATTTCAAAGGTAGAGATTTGCAAAATGTAAACGAGCCTATTAAAAGTTCTAAATCAAAACTCTCCACATCCATTAAAGGGATCCATGTATGAATGGAGATAGAACGCAGTCCAAAAATGTCTTTTTGTAACAAACATTTTCACCCATTTCTAGGTAAAACTGTATATCCCCGCTGATGTTTTACACATGTATCCGACATAAATACTGTGTTGTTAGAGAGGTATTTAAAAATTTCAGACAAAACTTGGAAATAATGTGTTTGCAGAAAATTATTTTTTCTTTTATTATCGTTGATAGATAAGAGCTGCCACATAACTTATCCCACGTTATACCTGTTTACTGGGTTGAAAAGAAACAAAAGCATTTTTTTATATTTTAGACAACAAAATTGAAATTCAATACAATAGAGACCTGCGGTACTAACCAACCTATTTTTATTGCATTGAATATAAAATCTTAAAATGTGACAATTTTTGGTTCACCTACTAAATTACTCTTTTCTATCCTGGTAAAATTCCTTTTTAAAAAGTAAACCTCAATTCATAGTTGCTTGTGACTGAGAACTGAAACCTGAGCTAGTTGTTCTTGGCACTGGGGTGTTCTGGCTTATCTTGCCTAAGGGACTGACAGTTTATCTCAGATTCTACGGTTTCTTCCATTCTTCTTTCACTAACATTTCCCCTAGTCTTGCTTTTCATTAGCCCACCCTGATGGCCAACCACTTCTAATCTATAAATTAAACAGAAGGAAAACACAAAATTGGGCTTCTTTTATCTCTGGAAATCAACCCCGCTACAAACCCAATTGAATTTGATTTCTCTGGGTCTAAAATAAATAACCCAAGTAGCACAACGTATTTGCCAGAAGACCTGCACCAAAAACCAGCCTCAGATAGTCTTCATCTTGCCACGGAGGGTGCAATGGGATTGTTTTGGACTATTTTAGTCACTTTGGTTTTGCTCCCCATAATCGGTACCCAGTAGTCAAATTAAGGTTTGACATCTGACAACTATATTTCCTTCATCCTTTCTCTAAATGCAATGAATAGTTTATTTAATTTTAGGGGAACGGTGTTTTCTCTAAACTCCAGTTTTAATATACTGATTACAGTGACAATATTTAAAAGGTGGTCCAGTCTTTGAGACCGCATTTTCCTTTTTGGCTTAATTTCTCTTGTGACAAGAGGGAAGCGGAAGTTGGGTATCTAAATAGAAACAAACAAAAAAAACCAATTTAGGCTACTCTCCTTTAGCTTGCAAAAATACATTTACAAGCTCTCAACAAAATTTTATTTTTAAAAGCCATTTTAGTATTTGTTATCTTTTTCTGAGTAAAATAAGCTGATGCTTTTACATGTGGATCTTATTATGTGAAAAGCTGTCTAAGCCTGCTATTGAACATAATTATATGAATTACGAACTGTGACTTTATTTCTTTTATAATCTTTGTAGTTCTTGCCATTACTTTTACATGTCTATGTCTGGCATTATGTAGCTTTGAAACTATGCCAAAAATATTTATTGTCGTATATCTGGCATTCTCCTACTACATGGCTGAGTTTGGTTTCCAAGCTGGGCAAAACTTATTAGCAGATACAGTTCTTGGCATTTGTTCGAAAAAAAAAAAAAATCATAAGTAATTTTAGTACCCTCCTGAAACACAACCTTTTGCACTCTTTGAAACATGTATGGAGTTGAAATTCCAATGCTTGAACTATCTGTTTTTCCAATGTTGAGTAATTTTTCTGTTATGGATCACATAAAATAGAACAAAAATAACCACAACAAAAGAAACAGAAAAGAATGACTTTAACTGAAAACGAGGACGTTTTGAGATATTCCCATGGATGGTCTGTGTAAAATATTTCCCTAGTACGTGAATCCCAGGAAACTGGGGTGGGTGTCTGATGATACAATGTAGTGTTAGTACTTTGTGGTTACAGGAACCAATAATGATAAAAAAAAAATACATATGAATACTTCTTTTGCTAATCTCCTTGCAGCTTGACTGGTAGAATTCTGTGAGGAAGTGTTAGGAAGATAGTCAGTTCCCATACTTGTTTATTATGCTCAGCACAGCACGGCACTCTTCATGAAGCTTGTCCTCAATATATTTTTGTGTAGATAGAGTGAACCATTAGCACTATTAAAGATGTTTTTAAGGTATTATTAAGATGTTGAGGGATATTTCTATTTCTTTTAAAGATTATTTATTTTAGAGAGAGAGAGAGAGAACACACTTGAGAGGGAGGAGGGGCGGGGAAGGGAAAGAGGGAGAGCAGCAGACTCCCCACCCAGCGGCAGAGCCCAATGTGGGGCTCTATCTGAGGAACTTGAGACCATGACCTGAGATCATGACCTGACCTGAAACCGACAGTTAGACACTTAACCGACTGAGCTACCCAGGTGTTCCTAAAGGATATTTCTTTCTTTTTTTTTTTTTAAGGATTTTATTTATTTATTTGACAGACAGAGATCACAAGTAGGCAGAGAGACAGGCAGAGAGAGAGGGGAAAGCAGGCTCCCTGCTGAGCAGAGAACCCGATGTGGGACTCCATCCCAGGACCCTGAGACCATGACCTGAGCCGAAGGCAGAGGCTTAACCCACTGAACCACCCAGGCGCCCCTAAAGGATATTTCTTAAAGAAGATAAAACCCAACTCATACAAATCTAAAATGAACCCATATTAAGTATTTTACTTAATGCATTAATTAATGAGGGAACCAATAGAATGTTATAAGGAGAATTCAAAGAACTATATAAATGTGGGCAATATGGAAAGCTATAACACATTTATAAACAGAGGCAAGACTGATCTATATAGAGAGCAATAATCAATTGTATTCTACTGGATATACTTTGTTTGCCTTTTATTGGGACAAAAATATGAATTATCCATTTCCTATAACTTACAGAGTAATAAAAAATAATACTTGTACCATGTGCTTTAAGTGGTAAAGGTTTTATTATTTTAAATTTAATATAAATTATATTATTATAAATTGTTCTGTAAATATTCATTAATTTTGATTTTGATTTTGATACTATAAATCAGAAATCTATTTTTAAAAATTCTATCTTACTGAGTAACTCATAACAAAACCTAGGAATTCTCTAATACACAAATAAGTCTAATATTTACATACTTCAATATTATTGTAAAATTACTGTGTTACATAAACTTCTGTGTTAATTTATTAATTAGGATCATAAAAGAGAATTGTAGATGGTTACAATTAGTAGAGTCAAAGCTAAATCAGTTGTTCCTTCTGAAGTCCTCTGTCCTATTCCTGCGGTACCCTTGTCCAAAACAATTATTTGTGATATATCTGGCCCCCAGAAAGATGTTACTTTTCAGCATTTTAGTAAACTTAGAATCCATGGCCTCTTGTATTCTGACATACTCTAAGTCTCTGATGGGTTTCCCAGGGCTCAGTATCACTGAGCACATTTGCTGCCCCTTCCCTCCATTCACCTAAATGTATTCCTTTTATGTTCAAAGATACAATTAGAAAAGTGTATTTATGAAGATTCCTTTGATAATGTAGAATAAGATATAAATGTGTTCACTTTTTGTTTGTTTTTTGTTTTTGTTTTTTATGTAGGATCCACAACCAGTGTGGAGCCCAACACAGGGCTCGAACTCATGACCCTGAAATTAAGACCTGAGCTGTTATCAAGATTTGGATGCTGAACAGACTGAGCCACCCAGGTGCCCCCAAATGCATTTACTTTTTGAACAGTTTGTAGAAATCCACATCACAAAAGCTATATATATATATATATATATATATATATATATATATATATGAATGTGACCCTAGCAAACAACAAAAATACACATTTTAGTTTGTTTTTTTTTCCATAGTAGTAATGATAGCTATGAGCTAAGTCATTCACACTTGACCAAATACTCCTTTTGATCTTAGGTGTGAAGCCACTAAAAATAATCCAGCACCTTTAACACTTTACCTTGTGTCTTAGATCAGGTTTCCTAGAAGCAGGCCATTAGATGAGGATTCCTATGCAAGTGATTTACTAAGAAAGTACTCCTGGGGGAAAGCAGTAAAGGGATGTGGAAACCAGCACAGAAAAGATAGTCAAGCAAAAATGAGTCTCAGGCCAACTCCTGTAGAGGGTAGCTTCACCATGTGCCTGCATGGGAACTTTGGGAGGAAGTCATGCCTCAGAATTGTCCTGACTGGAGGGGTCTTTCATACTCCTGCACCCATCAGTCCCCCTTGGGTGAAGCAGAATTGGTGGGGGGGGAGTAAATTCCTAGGCACTTTCCAGTGTTGGCACGGTGAGATCCTGTTTCCCCAGGGTATTTTCCCAAAAACAGCCCATTGTTTGCTGCTGGAAGCAGAAACACACAAAGAGGTAAAAAGGGATCTGAAGGGTGCCTGGGTGGCTCAGTCAGTTAAGCAGCTGCCTTTGGCTCAGGTCATGATCCTGGGGTCCTGGAATCGAGTCCTGCATTGGGCTACCTGCTCAACAGGGATTTTGCTTCTCTGTCTGCCCCTCATCCTGCTTGTACTCTCTCTTTGAATAAATAAATAAAATCTGAAAAAAAATTAAAGGATCTGAAGATATTGGGAAGAAACCCTGATAGTGTTTGCTCATACTGTATCTGTCCCCTAACATCTATTTTCTTCTTCCTGGGTACATGGTTAGGCTACATTTCCCAGTGTCCTTTGTCAAGTGTGGTCCTGCAACTGTGCCTCTCATCAACACACAGAAGGGAAGTGATGGGTGCCACTTCTGGGCCCAAGATAGCTCCATCCATACTGTCCTTCTCCTCCCTGTTGGTTGGAACTCAGAGTGACTCAGCTTTTATACTATAAAGATAAGGACAGTGACCTAAGGCTTGATGGTGCAATGTGATAGAAGGACTGGGGTCTCTCAATGACTTCACGGAGCAGAACTTCTTGATGATCCAAAGCAGTCACACTGGAATGTTAGGTAAGAAGTAAACCTCTTTTTCAAACCCACTTAGTTATTGTTGGGTCTCTAGCACAGTAGTCTGGTCTTTTTCTAATTACTACAAGATACTTTATTCTTATCATAATGTTGTATTATAGACCCATTTTTAAATTATTCTTGATTTCTTCTATTAGAATGCATATTGTAACATTGTAAGAGAGCAGGAGATTTGCTTATCTTTTTCTTGCTGACAAAAAAATACTTAATAAATACTTATTTAGGGAATAAATGAAAGTGTGGTTACCTTGTATGTTACCTTGTATTACCTACAATAATTAAAATTTATAAAAGCACAGTTCAATTAAAGAGCTTGCTATAATACTAAGTTAGGAGTGTTATAGAACAAATGGAAAGGGTTTAATGAAAAGTAATCCAAATGATTAATGAGATAAAATATTGATATATTAAAGATGGACAGAATATAAATGATACAACCTTGAAGAAACAAAGCTGAAGGGCACCTTGGAAAATGTCTTTCCAAACTGGAAAGGTGATTAGAAAGAGGTTGCCGACCAACTGTTTTCCATGTCTGCAGAGGAAAAACTAGCAGAGAAGAGCTTAAACTGACTTGACAGAAATAGTGATTAAACATTAGAAAAGGCTCCAGAGTAATATTGTAGAATCTCTGTCCCTGGTGAATTTTAAGGACAAACCATCTGTCTTAGACATTTCAGGCAGAGTCTTGCAGGAAGAGAGAAGTCTGGATTAAATGACTCCTTGATCTGGCTCCCTTTTAATTCCAGAAGTCTGTGCCACTCTACAGGGCATCAGGGGATCTGGCGGTGACATCTTTCACTCCAGTGACCAGCCAGACTGATGAATAGGCATCTCCCATCTATAACTTGAGAGAGTTATTTCTCCGCATGAAGCTGATGGGGTGGGGTGGGTCATAGGGAGTAGAAAGATTAATTTTCTAAAATAATGATATTAAAAAGTATACTTTGTACATAGAACTCTAAGAAACTAAGTAATTTCCATATAATCAATACAAACTGGAAAAGTCCTAAGATTTTGACACATTTCAAGTGCATGGTTTTATTTAATAAAATTCACTTTTATAGCAATGATGGAAAGGCAATGATTTAATGTTGACTGTGAAATGACACAGAACAGAGAGTAACACTGCTGTAATATCCATTTACAGTACTTATTTACATGGGTATTGTAACACTAGCAACAATTCTATTTATGAATTCTGCATGAAAACTTATACTATATTTATATTACTCATCAATAATCATCTTAGAAAGTCCCTAAAGACAAACTTTCATTAGGAAAAATTTTCTTAGTCTTAGAAGTTTGCATTTTCATTACTGAATAATATGGAAGCTATTGTTTTAAAGGAAAACTTTTTTCCGATTAGGGTATATATTTTTTGCATTTCGACACTGAATCATAAAAAAGACAATCAAAATGAATGATATAGGGGCACCTGGGTGGCTCAGTTGGTTAAGCGTCTGCCTTCAGCTCAGCTCATGATCCCAGGCACCTGAGATCCAGCCCTGCATCAAGCTCTCTGCTCAGCAGGGAGTCTGCTTCTCCCTCTGTCCCTCCCCCACTCATCCTTGCTTTCTCCGTCTCTGTCTCTCTGAAATGAATAAATAAAATCTTAAAAAAAGATGAGGGGTGCCTTGGTGGCTCAGTCGTTAAGTGTCTGCCTTCAGCTCAGGCTGTGATCCCAGGGTCCTGGGAGCGAGCCCCATTGGGCTCTCTGCTCTGTGGGAAGCCTGCTTTTCCCTCTCCCACTCCCCCTGCTTGTATTACCTCTTTTGCTGTATCTCTGTCAAATAAATAAATAAAATCTAAATAAATAAATAAATAAATAAGATGAAGGATGTATATATATTGTGGGGATTTCCAACTTTACTAATAGATAATTTCAGTGAAACTTTCCATGTTTGTTATAAACCCAAATATAAACTTTTTTTTAAAGATTTTTTATTTATTTAATGGACAGAGATCACAAGTAGGCAGAGAGGCAGGCAGAGAGAGAGAGAAGGAAGCAGCCTCCCTGCTGAGCAGAGAGCCCGATGCGGGGCTCGATCCCAGGACCCCGGGATCATGACCTGAGCCGAACGCAGAGGCTCTAACCGACTGAGCCACCCAGGCGCCCCCAAATATAAATTTTTGAATTCTTCCAGAAAAAGTGGAAAACCCTGCTTTTATATTCTAAGATGTTGTAGTGATTGATTGATTGACTTAGTTAGTTAGTTTAGTTAGTTAAATTATAGACCGTAATAAGTTACAACTCAATGGGAGGTTTTTTTTCACTGAGGGGGGAAAATCTAATCAAATTTAGAAGGAAATACTGACTCCTTTTTATGTAATGAATCTTGAAAGTAAATGTTGCTCTTAAACACACGAAGTGATGTTCAACCTACCTTATAATTAGAAAAATGCAAAACTACAATGAGATACCATTTTTAAAAACATCACACTGTCGAAAATAAAAATGTGACCATACATTGCGTTGTCTAGGGTGAGGAATGTGATTTAGTGCACTCTCCATGGAGGATAATGGGAAATAGCTATTGAAAGGATAAGTTACACATATCCTTTACAGATGTATACTGACACACAAAGATATGGTGCATACACAAGGTTTTGGACTGCTGTGTTGTTTGTAGTGATACGAGATCAGAAACAACCTAAATGTCCCTTAATTGAAGACAAGATGAAGAATGATACATTCTTTCAGTTGAATGCAGCCAATAAGACTGCTGAGAATTGATTCTTAAGATATATGCGGTATCATGTATAGAATAAACTACTCTGTGTGCAAGAAATAAAAAAGAGAAATAAAAATATCCATATATTCATAAAATATATCTGAAAAGCTACCCAACAACTGCCAACAATGGTTGCCTCCAGGAAGGGGAATTCTGCATCCCGAGGCCAAGGTGAGAGAGAGACTTAATTTTTCTCTCTGCGCTTTTGCAACCTTTGAATTTTGTATCATATGCATGTATTATGCATTCAAAAATAAACAAAATGGGGCGCTGGCTGGCTCAGTCGGAGGAGTGTGTGACTTTATCTCAGGGTTGTGAGTTTGAGCCCCATATTGGGTGTAGAGATTACTTAAATAATTAAAACGTTAAAAAAATAAAATAATTAAGAAAGGGAAATACTGTGATAGTATAACAATTCATTTATTCTTAATTTGAGGATTTATTACATTTAATACAAAATTATCTTCTATTTCAAAAATGTAGAATTAAGGCAATTCCAAAAATTTTTAGACTCTGTTCACACTTTTTGTGTGGGTTATAATGATGGATTACAATTAATATTTAAAATATGGAAACACACCTCACAACAATTTAAAAATATGCCCTATGTATATATGTAAAATATGCCCTATGTATGCCCTTTTCTCCTTCACCCTTAAAGTATGAGGTCCTTGAAGCTAGGGACCCTGTACTCATTCACCTGGAAGACGCTACTTCTTTAAAAATTTATTTTATTCTATTTATTTATTTATTTATTTTTAAAGATTTTATTTATTTATTTGACAGACAGAGATCACAAGTAGGCTGAGAGGCAGGCAGAGAGCGAGAGGAGGAAGCAGGCTCCCCGCTGAGCAGAGAGCCCGATGCGGGGCTGGATCCCAGGACCCTGGGACCATGACCCGAGCCGAAGGCAGAGGCTTTAACCCACTGAGCCACCCAGGCGCCCCTAAAAATTTATTTTAATTATAAAAGTAATATATATTATACATATTTCAAATTTGGTAGTTGTTTTCAAATTGACCTTAAGCAACTGCCAACTTATACTTCCACTAACAGTGTACTAGAGTACAGATTACAGATCACATCTCAAGTAGAATATTTGAAGTATTTTACTCCACCATCTCAGAGGAATGGTCATAAACAAATTTGACCAAATGATTTAGATGGAAAATGAGAACAACTTACTGATATATAGATAGAATTCCTAAAGGAAGCATAAAGTCTCCGAAGTGCTCTGAAAGAGCCATTCTGTCAGAGCTTGAGTGCGAAATTTAAACAGCTTCAGTGTATGAAAAAAAATGGAGTAGCTCATTCTCCAGTGATGTCATCTCAACAGAAATTACTGAAAGATTTCCAAAACAGTCAGTTACTTCTCAATAGTACAAACAATATTTCTAAGATATGACAAAGGCACTTTGTTAATATTCACCTATTGTGGAGGGTCAAGCTTTAATGCTAGAAAAATTAATATTAGGGTGTTGAAAGATGGCATCTATAAAGACAACTGAATGTAATGAGAATACTTTAAATTTGCTATGAATCATTATAAAGAGAAATAATATTCCAAAGTGTTCCATCAAGTACTTTTTTCTTTCTTTGCTTACTTCAAGTTTTGATCACCAGTGAGCCATGCTGGAGCCTACAGCAAAGGGAAAAATCAGTAATACTGATCCTGTCCTTATTTACAATTTTGATATTTTATTCATCATGAATTCTTTTGCACTGATTTTTAAAAAAATATTGAATTAAATTATTATTTATATTGATTACTGAGTCCTTTGACACCTCTCTAAATTTTGGACCTGAGGCAAATACCTCAGTTACTTCATCGTACTTCCTGTCCTGATGTCCCCCAAATCACAAAGTGTTGTCAGAAGAGAAATAAGTAATTTAAACCTTCTCTTAAGCACCATTTCCCCCATGTTCCCAATATTCTATGAGAAGATATTAAAATAAGAAAGAAATTGGTAGAATTTTCTATCACTTGATAGAATTGATAAAATGCTAATTTAAATTTTTTTTACAAAGTCAGCAAGGTATATTTTCTTATTTTATTATATATATTTTATAGATGAAGGAGAGGCTCAAAGGAGTCAGTAATTTGCTTGTGACACACAAACAACATGTGACCTAGCTAACACTGAAAACTAGATCTGTCTTTTACCAGAGCCCCATTTCTTTTCAGTGCACAAGGTTCTTTCTCAGGGAATTATTGACATTTGAATCAAGCCCTGAAAGAAGGATAGGGATTTGCCAGAAGCAGAAAAAGGGATAAGACAGCACAGGCAGTGGTGGAAATTGTGGCTAATGCCTGGAAGTAATGTCCATGGGCAGATTTACCATGAAGCTGGGGAGGCTGACGTGTCATGACTCCTTGGAAGAAACTGTTACAAAGCTTCTGGATAGGGACTGTAATGATGTGTTCACAAGATCATATGTTGTCTGCTAGATTTGCCCAAGTAAGATATTTAAGGTCAGCGAAGATTGCCATATCTTTCCCTTCTGGCTTTCCCTCCAATGCATTTCCCCTTGTATTAGGTGGCTTTGGAATTGCTCAGGCATTTTGGGGATGCAGGTCAGGGATAGTTGGAGATATGATTTTTGGGGTTTAAAGGGACGTATTTACATGAAATTGTTAGTGGAGCAGACACAAAATTTGCAATATATGGAGACAGAAGCTAGTCTGAGGAAAATTCTTTCAGTCATCAGATGAGTAAAACTGTTAAGTGGAGGATTGAATTCTCATTAACATCTAGTGAAATTAAAAGTTCTTTCCGATAAAAAATATACTTGATAATGCAGCATACGCAATTATACATAATTCACACTTTTTTGATGGGAACTGTGCAAAATAGTTTACCAAAATTCCTCTGTTTTTAGGGTACATATCTGTACTAAAATAACAAGCATTCTGTGTATTCTCTGCATCCCAGTGTATTATAAGTTCTCTTAGCCTAACTGGCTTATCTTAGTCTGACAAAGTCTTGTGGTTTAGGAGAGTAGGCATGGAAAGCTAACATTAATACAGTGAGACAGAGCACACAAGTGTTCCAGCGACAAAACTCCTGCACTGCACATACTATCAAGAAACCAATGTATGGGGGCGCCTGGGTGGCTCAGTGGGTTGAGCCTCTGCCTTCAGCTCAGGTCATGATCCCAGTGTCCTGGGATCGAGCCCCGCATCGGGCTCTCTGCTCCGCAGGGAGCCTGCCTCCACCTCTCTCTCTCTGCCTGCCTCTCTGCCTACTTGTGATCTCTGTCTGTCAAATAAATAAATAAAAAATCTTAAAATTAAAAAAAAAAAAAGAAACCAATGTATGTAATAGGAGTGATAGCCTACTCATTTTCCAGCTCATCACAATATAGTAACAAATTTAAAAATGCATTTGTATTGCTCCTTCCCATGTTTTAACTTCAGGGTTTTAACAGTTTTTTTTTAAATAATTAATTAGTTATTCTAACATTCAAATTTATCTGGAAGAAAGTATTTTTTTGGAAGCCAAAGATTTAAATGGAAGTTTCACAAAAGCCTCAAAACATCAAAAACTATCTTATTACATTGGGATTTTCATGAGAACTGTCAAAATTGTGCAGGAAAGAAAGCATTCGTGAGGGCCAGGAAAATATAGATTATGAAAATTACAACAGAAGAGTTAAAGATTATGAGAATCAGGACACTCCCAAAGAAGAAGTGAAAAAAAGCAGAAAAATTGAAAATAGTAAAACAAAAACAGAATTGTGTAGTCAACAAAGTTTGGCAGCACCTTCAGGCTGATGACTTTATTTTCTTGTCAATATTTTGGAAGAAGTTTTCTTTTTTAAAGCTTTTATTTAAGCTCCAGTTAGTTAACATACAGTATAATATTAGTTTTAGGTTTACAATGGTGACTCAACACTTCCATACAACAGCTTGGCCTCATCACAACCACTGTTCTCCTTCATCCCATCACATACTTCACCCATCCCCCGCCCACATTCCCTTTGGTAACCATCAATTTGTTCTGTACAGTTAAGAGTCTGTTTCTTGATTTGCCTCTTTCTCTCTTTTTTCTCCCTTTTTTTGTTTCTTAAATTCCACATATGGATGAAATCATATGGCATTTGTCTTTCTCTGACTGACTTATTTTGCTTAGCATAATACTTTCTAGCTCCATCCATGTCATTGCAAATGACAAGATTTCTTTCTTTTAAAATGTTATTTATTTATTTATTTTTTAAAGAGAAAGAGAGAGAGCATGTGTGTGAGTGTAGGGGTGTGGAGCAGAGGGAGAGGGAGAGAGAGAATTTATTTATTTATTTGTTTGTTTATAATTATGTTCAATTAGCCAACATATAGTAAGTACATCATTAGTTTTTGATGTAGTGTTCAACGATTCACTAGTTGTGTATAACACTCAGTGCTCATCACAACATGTGCCCTCCTTAATACCCACCACCCGGTTACCCCATCCCCAACCCCTTCCCTTCTGTAACCCTCAGTTTGTTTCTCAGAGTCCAGAGTCTCTCATGTTTTGTCTCCCTCTCTGATTTCTTCCAATAGAGAATTTTCCCTCTCTTTTCCTGTGGTCCTCTGTGCTATTCCTTATGTTCCATATGAATGAAATCATATGATAATTATCTTTCTCTGCTTGACTTATTTCACTTAGTATTTATCCCAAAGATACAGAGGTAGTGAAAAGAAAGGGCACATGCACCCCAATGTTCATAGCAGCAATGGCCACAATAGCCAAACTGTGGAAGAAGCCGAGATGTCCTTCAGCAGATGAATGGATAAAGATGATGTGGTATATATATACAATGGAATATTACTTAGCCATTGGAAAGGATGAATACCCATCATCTGCATCAATATGGATGGACCTAGAGAGAGAATTTTAAGCAGGTTCCACACCAAGCACAGAGCCTGCCCTGGGGCTCCATCCCATGACCCTGAGGATCATGATGTGAGCCCACAGCAAGAGTCAGACGTTTAACCTATTGAGCCACCCAGGTGCCCCAAGAGTTCATCCTTTTTTTAATGGCTGAGTAATTCCATTGTACATGTATACATCTTCTTTATCCATTCAACAGTCAGTGGACACTTGGACTGTTCGCATAGTTGGGCTATTAGAGATAATGCTGCTGTAGATATGAGGGTGCATGTATCACTTTGAATTAGAACTTTTGTATTCTTTGCGTAAATACATAGCAGTCCAATTGCTGGATCATAGGGTAGTTCTATTTTTAACTTTTTGAGGAACCTCCATACTGTTTTTCAGTGAATAGACATTTTTCTGAAGAAGACATACAGATGGCCAACAGACACATGAAAATATGCTCAACATCAGCCATCATCAAGGAAATACAAATCAAACTACAATGAGATACCACTTCACACCTGTCAGAATGGCCAAGTTCAGCAACACTAAAAACAATAGGTGTTAGGGACGATGTAGAGAAAGGGGAACCTTCTTGCACTGCTGTTGGAATGCAAACTGGTGCAGCCACTATGGAAAACAGCATGGAGGTTCCTCAAAAAGTTAAAAATAGAGCTATCCTATGATTCATTGACTTTAATAAGGACTGTGGTCTTTCATTATGGCCTGTTACAAAAAGTAATGTCATCCAATACTTTACTTTTTTTTTTTAAGATTTTATTTATTCATTTGACAGAGATCACAAGTAGGCAGAGAGACAGGCAGAGAGAGAGGGAGGAAGCAGTCTCCCTGTTGAGCAGAGAGCCCGACGAGAGACTCGATCCCAGGACCCTGAGATCATGACGTGAGCTGAAGGCAGAAGCTTTAACCCAATGAGCCACCCAGGCGCCCCCCAATACTTTAATTAAAGACTTTTTTCCCTTCAAATTGTGATTCTAATAATATTTATATAGAATCAAACAATATAAAACGGGCCAAGAGATGTTTCTCAAAAGGATATTTAAAAATATTTTAAATCGTTATACTCTTGAGAGTCTCTTCTAAGGCAGGAAAACGTCATACATGCTGTTTTGTTTGTAAATTATTTTCAGCAAGACAGATTTCACTTACACTGGATGGGTTTTCAGACGTAATGAATATATTGAAAGTCCTCAAAAGCTGTGGTTATTCTAGACAACACAAGATGACTAGAGTTAATAGGAAAATACACACATAATGAAAGTGTTAACAAATAAATAAACCAGACGCCAGATACTGCTCCATTGGTGAGGAGTCCATTGATGTGTCCAACACTGATTAGTTTGCCATTATTGTTCTCTACTGCTGTGACTGAAAACTTGGTGTATAGCTTTAAACTTTTTTACCAACTGAAAACCTGCCTGTGGCTTATCCAACAATGGGAATAACTTTTTGACAACAGTAACCTGCAGTTGAAAACAGTGAGGAAAAGGGCTCTTAGCTCTCTTTAAAGACATTAGTAAGTGTGCAGGATGTTCACCATGTGTAGCTCATTCCTTTAATCTGTAAAAGAAAAATCTGCCTCCACAGTTGTTAAACACATTGGCATTTACAACAGCTATTTGCCTCTCAGTTTCCTCTCATCAATGGAGTATTTTACATACATATATCAACTTGGATTAAAAAAAAAAGGCTATGTAGGGGCGCCTGGGTGGCTCAGTTGGTTAAGCGTCTGCCTTCGGCTTGGGTCATGATCCCTGGGTCCTGGGATAAAGCCCCACATCCGGGATCCCTGCTCAATGGGGAACCTGCTTCTCCCTCTCCCTCTGTCTGCTGCTCTCCCTGCTTGTGCTGTCTCTCATTCTGTCAAATAAAATCTAAAAAAAACCCAAGTCTAAGTATAATATAATGAGTTGTCCATTATAAAGCTTTTCAAGCCTTGGAACACAGGCCAAAGACATTTTATGCACTCTAAAACATATTTCTCAAAGATTGGGAAGAAAAACCTCAACAGAAAAAAAGCAAAAAACTTACTCAAAAAATTGACAAAAATAAAATACCTAATTTTAATCATAATTCAGAAGGACACTTTGAAATGTTTTCATGAGACATTTAAGAAATTGAGTCACCTGGGGTGCCTGAGGGGCTCAGTCCATTAAGCGTGAGACTCTTGCTTTCAGCTCAGGTCATGGTGTCAGGGTTGTGAGATGCAGCCCAACGTCTGGCGCTGTACTCAGTGCAGTGTCTGCTTATCCCTCTTTCTCTCCTCTTCCCCCGTTCATGCTCTTAAAAAAAAAATTCGTCATTTTTTAAAAAGTTTATTTATTTTAGAGAGAGAGAGTGGGAGAGAGGGTGCACCTGGGGGAGAGGGCCAGAAGAAGAGAGAATCTTAAAAAGACTCAATGCTGAGTGTGGAGCCTGATAGAGGCTCAATCTCAGAACCCTGAGATCATGACCTGAGCTGAAACCAAGAGTCAGTTTCTTAATCGACTGCACCATCCAGGCATCCCAGAAGGGCACCATATTTTCTTATCTTTAAATCTATTCATAAAGAACTAAAAATAATTTCAGATAAAAATTAGTGGAATATAAAATAGATGTAAAAAATGGTACACAATCAATAAAAATTATACTGACAAATAACAAAAAAGATTTCAAATCATCACCAAATGCAGGAATTCACTAGAAGGAAGAGATACATTTCAAAGATAAGTATTGAAAAGGCTCTAGGATTGTCTGATAATCCAACTAATGAGAGGAGGGAACTATATGAACATATTGAAAAAGGATTTAAAGTTCTTGATTTGACTCAAAATGGTTACTCTGAAAAAAATAATATAAAACCGGGTGTGATGCATAAACAATGAATCTTGGAACACTGAAAAAATAAAATAAAATAAAATAATGTAAAACTCATGCCATTAGAACAAGGACATCAAGGATGGGTAGTAAGTTTCATTGATTAAGAGAATATTTAAGATTAATTAGTGCACAAGGACACTTGAAAGTCCCAGACATCTATAGCACATTCTAAGAAAGCTAATAAATAATCTGATAGCACGTTCTCTACATTTGACAACCATTCTAAAAATTTATGATATTAACACAAAGCTGAAATATTTGCCTGAACTGTCTATAATGCAAAAAAGTTTTTAATCAACCAGAAGACTGAATCATCTTTCTACTTTTTATAGAAAATGATATTACAGGGGCACCTGAGTGGCTCAGTCAGTTAACATCTGGCTTCAGCTCAGGTCATGATCCCAGGGTCCTGGGATCCAGCCCCATGGTAGGCTCTCTGCTCAGCGGGGAGTCTGCTTCTCCCTATCCCTCTGCCTGCTGCTCCCCCTGCCTGTGCTCCCTGCCTCTTTCTCTGTCAAATAAATAAATAAAAGCTTTTTTTTTTTTTAAAGAAAATGATATTACAAAATCATTGTTACATGGAGAGACAATTAAAAAGTATGCAGGTTCAACTTTTATGGCCAAGATGGAGAAGGCCTACTAGACCCTAACCCTCTGATGATTACAACTAAAATCTCTCTCTAGACAAAATACAAAAACTATTTGAGGACTTTGAAAAAGAAAGGAAAGCAGACAGATTGGGGAAGAGAGTCAAAACCTGGAGAAGTGAGCTGTACGGGGGTGAGTTACCCATTTCCCCCCCCTTTTTGCTCATGGTCTTAAGCCAAGGGTGGGCCCCTGGCAGAGCTGGGGCATTCATGCAGCTAAACTCAAAGAAATCCTTCTTGTCCAGAAGACCAGGGAAGGGGATCCCTGTGAGCCAGAGAATGTGAGAGTAATACTTTTTCTTTCACATCCTCTTAGAACTAAGGAAAACAGTTTGCTTTCTTTTTTTTTTCTTTAAAGATTTTATTTATTCATTTGACAGACAGAGATCACAAGTAGGCAGAGAAGCAGGCAGAGAGAGAGGAGGAAGCAGGGTCCCCACTGAGCAGAGAGCCCGATGCAGGGCTCAATCCCAGGGTCCTGGGATCATGACCCGAGCCAAAGGCAGAGGCTTTAACCCACTGAGCCACCCAGGCATCCCAACAGTTTGCTTTCTAATACTAGTTTATTATAAAGAATAGAACTCAAAGCCAGCCCAATGGGAGAGATGCGTAGGGCAAAGTGTGGGGCAGACGGGATGGCACAGAACCACCATGCCCTCTCCAGGCCGGCCACCCTCCCAGCACCTCCACTGTTCACCAATCTGGAATCTCTCTGAATCCTGCCGTTTAGAGGTTTTTCTAGGGAGTTTTAAGTATTTTATAAATCTCTATCAGGCTAAAGAAGTGCTTCCTTCGACCCTCACTTTATAGTACATTCAAAAATAACTCAAAATAGATCAAAGAACTGAAGGGTTAAAATGACGAAACTCTTAGAAGACCTTCGGTCCAAACATAAAACTTTTGTGTGTCAAAGTACAATATCAAAGGAGTGGAAAAACAACCCATAGAAAGGGAGAAAGTGTTTGTACATTATATATCTTTTAAGGGTTTAACACATGGAAAATATAAAGAAACTCTAAACTCAAGAACAGTACTCTTCAGGTTTAAAGATTTTGTTTATTTATTTGAAAGAGAGAGAGGAGCAATCCAGGAACCCTGGGGTCATGGCCTGAGCCAAATGCAGACACTTAACCAACTGAGCCACCCAGGTGTCCCTCCTCAAACTTTTTAAGTTGTTCACAATTCAGCTGCATTCAGATTTGCATGGAATTTTGTTTATTCTATCTGTTATAAATGGAATAATACAGCTTGAACAAGAGGTTTGGTTTAGTATCTAATGTTTGGGAAAATTAGCTCTTAAGTTTAATTTTTTTTAGAGTTTTTTTTTTTTTTTTAATTTATGTATTTGACAGAGAGAAAGGTCACAAGTAGGCAGAGAGGCAGGCAGAGAGAGAAGCGGGAAGCAGGCTCTCTGTTGAGCAGAGAGCCTGATGCAGGGTTCGATCCCAAGACCCTGAGACCGTGACCTGAGCCGAATGCAGAGGCTTAACCCACTGAGCCATGAAGGAGCCCCAGCTCTTAAGTTTTATAAAAGACGAATTGTATAGTTAGGATTTCCAGTTGTCTAATTTCAGAGATTCGTCAAGGAAATCAGTCCTACATTCTTTCTCATGTATTGGTTCATGTCTTACAGCTGCAAGTCTTCTCTTCCATCTTCATTTTTTCCCCTCTTTCTTCATTTCTTAGAACTTTCTTTTTCATTTCTCTCATCTCTTTTCCATTCTTCCTTCAGCTTTTGCCATCTCTTCCACCACAACCACACCCACCCAGCTATCAAATCCCTGGCATTTTCCAATTCTCTCTTTTAGTAAGACATTTTTTCTATATCCAGTTTTCCATTGGTGGTCACTTTGTAAATCATCATGACTTAATTCCTGTTAGCTACTGCCTACACATGTTTTACTAAGCTCCCGAGGGCAGAAAATTTGTCTTTCAATATTTTATGCTTTGTAAAACGCCATGTACTCTTGTAACTCCTATTAACAATAAATCCCAGTATAAATTAGCTAACATTACATCTTCTTTGTTTTATTTTTAAGCTTTAAATGCAGAAGAGTGAAGACTCAAGTTTCACCAGGTACCTCATTTGTCATGTGTATCATTAAGTTTTAGGTAGCATTAGAATGCCACCTTTTGGAATTACTGGGCACCAAGACAAGAATTTATTTTAACCTCAGTTTACATATATATATATATATATATATATATATATATATCCATCCAGAATAAGCAAAAGGATTTTTTTCCATTGTAAGAAGAAAATGCTGCTCTCTTTTTCAATAACTAGATTGAACTCACATAGCATTGGGAGTTCATGCCGGGATACTTTGTGTTCTAGTTTTAAATCTTATCTTTCAGAACAAATGGCTCTGAGATTATGTATTAATGATGAGAGTAGGAATCTTTACTATTTGACTTGGTAAGTGTCAATATCAAAATATACAGATATTTTCAGAGTTATTTCACACCAGTCTAGGTTCTATTTCCTCAGTTTTTTATTGGAACATAGGAACCACACTTAGTACACATTTACTTTAGAAAATTGTGATGCACAAGTCCCACCTTGAAGTGAGCAGATGTTGAGGACTTGCACTGTTCATTCTGTGGTACTCCAAGTTCTTGGCTTTTGGTACTGTGCTTTCCCCAACTTCTTGTCCCGCTGCTCTGAGGTATTACTTATCTCCCAAGCCCACCTTCAGGAGGTAGCTGAGAGTAGCTTCCAGGACTACCTCTCTCTTGGGCATTTTTAGTCTGGATTCTAAAAGGTGCAACAATCGCCAGCCACAGGATTTGAAGAGTGCAACCTTCCTGGTATCATTGTCAAGTCTTACTTGATGAGCCACCGAAAATATTTTGCTTAATAAGAAAGGTGTGTATTGGCCACAGCGATTTTTTTTATTATATTATGTTAGCCACCATACAGTACTTGATTAGTTTTTAACATAGTGTTCCATGATTCATTGTTTGTGTATAACACCCAGTGCTCATTGCGATATGTGCCCTCCTTAATACCCATCACTGGGCTCACCCATCACCCCCCACCTTCCTCTCTGACACCCTCAGTTTCTTTCCCAGAGTCCATAGCCTCTCATGGTTCATCTCCCCACTCTGATTTCCCCTCCTTCAGTTTTCTCTTCCTTCTCCTAATGTCCTCCATGCTATTCCTTATGTTCCACATATGAGTGAAACAATATAATTGTCTTTCTCTGCTCGACTTATTTCACTAAGCATAATCCCCTCCTGTTACATCCATGTTGATGTAAATGGTGGGTATTCATCCTTTCTGATGGCTGAGTAGTATTCCATTGTATATACGAACCACATGTTCTTTATCTATTCACCTGTTGAAGGATATCTCGGCTCCTTCCGTAGTTTGGCTATCATGGCCATTGCTGCTCTGAACATTGGGGTGCCTGTGGCCCTTTTTTTCACTCCATCTGTATCTTTGGGGTAAATACCTAGTAGTGCAATTGTTGGGTCATAGAGTAGCTCTATTTTTAACATCTTGAGGAAACTCCATACTGTTTCCCAGAGTGGCCGTACCAGCTTGCATTCCCAGCAACAGTGTAAGAAGGTTCCCCTTTCTCTGCATCCTCACCAACATTTTTTGTTTCCTGTCTTGTTAATTTCAGCCATTCTAATTTCTCACATTCTGTGTGAGATGGTATATTATTGTGGTTTTGATTTCCCTGATGCCAGGTGATGTGGAGCATTTTTTCATGTTCCTTTTGGCCATTTGGATGTCTTCTTTGGAGAAATGTCTGTCTGTTCATGTCTTTTGCCCATTTATTGACTGGATTATTTGTTTTTTGGGCATTGAGTTTGAGAAGTTCTTTACAGATCTTGGATCCCAGCCCTTTATCTGTACTGTCATTTGCAAATATCTTCTCCCATCCTGTGGGTTGCCTTTTAGTTTTGTTGACTGTTTCCTTTGCTGTGCAAAAGCTTTTTATCCTGGTGAAGTCCCAGAAGTCCATTTTTGCTTGATTCTCTTGCTTCTTTCAAGACATGTCTCCAAAGGTTAATTGAACATAATAATAAAAACTTTTAAAAAGAAAGGTATGAATCAGCTTTCTTTTGATGCCATAAAACATTAACACAACTCTAGAATCTAAACATTCATTTATTCTCCCACAGTTCTGTAAGTCAGAAATCAAGTGACTCAGCTGGCTCTCTGCTTTGCATTTTACCAGGTTGAAATCAAAGTATCAGCAAGTTGTGTACCTTTCTGGAGACTCAAGGGAGAATTTGTTTCTAGGTTCATTTAGGTTGTTGACAGAATTCTACTTCCATGCAGTTGTACGACTGAGTTTCAGTTTGCTTGCCAGCTGTCAGCCAGGAGACATTCTCAGATGCTAGAACCTGCCTACATTCCTCGGTTTGTGCTCCTTTTCCTCCATTTGCAAAGTTAACCACAATGGGTCAAGTCTTTCTTATGCTCTGAATCTCTGACCTCCTCTTCTACCTTATCTTTGGACTTAGCTTTCCTCATCTGCCAAAACTCACTGACTCCAGCTCGAGAAATTTCTCTTTCCAAGGGCTCAAGTGGTTAAATTGGGCCCACCTAGATTATTCAGGATATATATATTTTTAAGTAATCTCTACACCCAATGTGGGGCTTGAACTTAAGACTTAGAGATCAAGAGTCAGATGCTCTACCAACTGAGGCAGCCAGGCGCCACTATTCAGGATAATTTATAACTTTAATTATATCCATAAATGTCTTTTACAGCAGTACCTGGATTAGTGTTTTACTGACTAACCAGGGGATGGTAATCTTGCAGGGATATCTGGAATTCTGCCTATTATAAAGTATGAAACCTCTATGATGAAAATGACAATTTTTTTGGAGAATGTATAAAGGCACCTGAACAAATATAGAGTTATGCAATATTCCAGGAAGGAAAGGCTCATGTGGAAGGATATTATTGCTCCTGAAATTAATACACACAACTAAAGAAAGTTTTATAAAAATCTAAATGAGATTGGGGGGGTTCTTGATAATCTGATTCCAAAGATAAAAAGAATAAATTAATAAAAATGACACTTGAAGGGAAATAATATATCCCCAATTCATTTTATGAGGCTAATTAGTGTAACTTTTATGGTCAAACCCAAAGAAAGACATTACCAGAATGAAAAATTACAGATCAATCTCATTCTTTCTCATCTATTGGTTTGTGTCTCACAGCAACAATTCTTTTTTTTTTAAATTTTTTATTTCTTTTCAGCATAACAGTATTCATTGTTTTTGCACCACACCCAGTGCTCCATGCAATCCGTGCCCTCTCTAATACCCACCACCTGGTTCCCCCAACCTCCCTTCAAAACCCTCAGATTGTTTTTCAGAGTCCATAGTCTCTCATGGTTCACCTCCCCTTCCAATTTCCTTCAACTTCCTTCTCCTCTCCATCTCCCCTTGTCCTCCATGCTATTTGTTATGCTCCACAAATAAGTGAAACCATATGATAATTGACTCTCTCTGCTTGACTTATTTCACTCAGCATAATCTCTTCCAGTCCCGTCCGTGTTGCTACAAAAGTTGGGTATTCATCCTTTCTGATGGAAGCATAATACTCCATAGTGTATATGGACCACATCTTCCTTATCCATTCGTCCATTGAAGGGCATCTTGGTTCTTTCCACAGTTTGGCAACCGTGGCCATTGCTGCTATGAATATTGGGGTACAGATGGCCCTTCTTTTCACTACATCTGTATCTTTGGGGTAAATACCCAGTAGTGCAATTGCAGGGTCATAGGGAAGCTCTATTTTTCATTTCTTGAGGAATCTCCACACTGTTTTCCAAAGTGGTTGCACCAACTTGCATTCCGACCAACAGTGTAAGAGGGTTCCCCTTTCTCCACATCCTCTCCAACACATGTTGTTTCCTGTCTTGCTAATTTTGGCCATTCTAACTGGTATAAGGTGGTATCTCAATGTGGTTTTAATTTGAATCTCCCTGATGGCTAGTGATGATGAACATTTTTTCATGTGTCTGATAGCCATTTGTATGTCTTCATTGGAGAAGTGTCTGTTCATATCTTCTGCCCATTTTTTGATATGATTATCTGTTTTGTGTGTGTTGAGTTTGAGGAGTTCTTTATAGATCCTGGATATCAATCTTTTGTCTGTACTGTCATTTGCAAATATCTTCTCCCATTCCATGTGTTGCCTCTGTTTTCTTGACTGTTTCCTTTGCTGTGCAGAAGCTTTTGATTTTGATGAAGTCCCAAAAGTTTATTTTGGCTTTTGTTTCCTTTGCCTTTGGAGACATATCTTGAAAGAAGTTGCTGTGGCTGATATCGAAGAGATTACTGCCTATGTTCTCCTCTAGGATTCTGATGGATTCCTGTCTCACGTCGAGGTCTTTTATCCATTTTGAGTTTATCTTTGTGTACGGTGTAAGAGAATGGTCGAGTTTCATTCTTCTACATATAGCTGCCCAGTTTTCCCAGCACCATTTATTGAAGAGACTGTCTTTTTTCCACTGTATATTTTTTCCTGTTTTGTCGAAGATTAACTGACCATAGAGTTGAGGGTCCATATCTGGGCTCTCTACTCTGTTCCACTGGTCTATGTGTCTGTTTTTATGCCAGTACCATGCTGTCTTGGTGATCACAGCTTTGTAGTAAAGCTTGAAATCAGGTAACGTGATGCCCCCAGTTTTATTTTTGTTTTTCAACATTTCCTTAGCGACTCGGGGTCTCTTCTGGTTCCATACAAATTTTTGGATTATTTGCTCCAGCTCTTTGAAGAATACTGGTGGAATTTTGATTGGAATGGCATTAAAAGTATAGATTGCTCTAGGCAGTATAGACATTTTAACAATGTTTATTCTTCCGATCCAAGAGCATGGAATGGTCTTCCATCTTTTTGTGTCTTCTTCAATTTCTTTCATGAGTGTTCTGTAGTTCCTCGAGTACAGATCCTTTACCTCTTTGGTTAGGTTTATTCCCAGGTATCTTATGGTTCTTGGTGCTATAGTAAATGGAATCAATTCTCTAATTTCCCTTTCTGTATTTTCATTGTTAGTGTATAAGAAAGCCATTGATTTCTGTACATTGACTTTGTATCCTGACACGTTACTGAATTGCTGTATGAGTTCTAGTAGTTTGGGGGTGGAGTCTTTTGGGTTTTCCATATAAAGAATCATGTCATCTGCGAAGAGAGAGAGAGTTTGACTTCTTCATTGCCAATTTGGATACCTTTTATTTCTCTTTGTTGTCTGATTGCTGTTGCTAGGACTTCTAATACTATGTTGAACAAGAGTGGTGAGAATGGGCATCCTTGTCATGTTCCTCACAGCAACAATTCTTTCCCTCTGTCTTTATCTTCAGTTTTTTCTCTTTCTTCAGTCCTTAGACAAAATATGAGAGTCTCCCAGATCTTAAACAAAATATTAGCACACCAAATCCAGGAATATATAAAAAGGAAAATATACCTCATGGAACAGACTATCAAGGTCAGAAACAAATCCACACATATATGATTACTTACTTGGTTTATGACCAAGATAGCACTGCAGGGGAAGGTACAGAGGACCACCTGTCAGTAAGTGGTGCTGGTTTAATTTTCCACATTGAGGTTGTGGGTAGGGGAAGGGAGACAAAAGGTGCTGCCCTTTCACCATTAATAAAAAAGTTAACTGCAGGCCTGCTTAGAACTAAATTTGAAAAGCAAAACAATACAATTTTAGAAGATAACAGAAGAGACTATCTTAATGACCTTAGAGTAGGAAAAGATCTCTTAAACAGGATACAGGCACCACTGCTCATAAAGGAAAAGAGTGATAAATCTGATTCCACTAAGAATTTTTCATCAAAAGACATTAAGAGAGTGAAAAGGTAAGTCAGAATGGAAAAAAAAAATATTTGTAACACATGTAATCAACCAAAGACTTATTTCCATATTATGTAATCAATTACTAGAAATCAATAAGACAAATAACCCAATATAAAAATGGGAAAACACCTGAGAAATGGGCAGTGCTTATATAAAAAGAAGCTATTCTTCATTAAAGTAAGAGAAATGCAAACCAGTAGCACAATAAGTAGGTATTACACATCCATTCGATTAGCAAAAATTAAAATGTTGGACAATTCAAGTGTTGAGGAGAGGGAGCAAAAGAAATGTTTTAATGTCACTGTTGGTTATATAAACTGGTAAAATTTATTTAGCATAGCCTTGAAAAGCTGCCCTATGAATCAGGAATTCCATACCAAGGTAAAGATTCTATAGAAATCTGTGTTTTTATGTTCCAGGATAAACACACACACACACACACACACATGGCAGGAACACACCCCAGCATTGTTCATAATAGCCCAAAGGTGGAAATAGCCTAAACCCATCAAGAGTAGAATAGATGAGTAAATTATGATATTTCCATGTAATATAGTAACCTACAGCAACAAAAATGAATGAACTAATAGATACATGTACATGGGTGAAACTTAAAGACATAACCTTGACCAAAACAATTCAAGACATGAGAAATACTCTTTGATTCTATTTCCACAGGAGTTCAAAAACAAGCATAAACTATATTTTTAAGAATGAGTAATTAGGGGGGCACCTGGGTGGCTCAGTGGGTTAAGCCTCTGCTTTTAGCTCAGGTCATGATCTCAGGGTCCTGTGATCAGGCCCTGAATCCGGCTCTCTGCTCAGCGGGGAGCCTGCTTCCCCCCCTCTGCCTTCTGCCTGCCTCTCTGCCTACTTGTGATCTCTCTCTCTGTCAAATAAATAAAAATCTTAAAAAAAAAAGAATGAGTAATTAGGAAGAAAGAATGTGAAGAAAAGCAGAAAGTAAATATGCTAATAATCATGTGAGTGGTTATCTCTGGGCATTTGGGGGTTTTAAGGGAAGAGGTACACTGGGCCCTTATGGGGTATTGGCAGTGTTTTGCTTTTTGACCCTGCGAGGTCACGTGAGTGTTTGGGTTATAGTTTTCAAGTAGTACGCTTCTTTTTTATGAACTTTTCCTTGTTTGCCAAATTTCCATCACAAAAAATATCCAATCTTCTTTCTTCCCCACACTTCCTGATTCTTCTGGTTAGAAGCATCTACAGAGCCTCATAGAGACTTAGAGTTGTTATAGTAAGACTACAGAGAGTACAAACAATTTAGTCTTTAAAAACAGAAATACTTCTGAAGTAGGTTCTCAAGGATAAAAAAAGCTTTGACAAGAGTGAAACATAGCATTTGACCCTATTTTCCTTCTAGTTCTGTCCAGATTAGCTTAAAAAACCCCTGAATTGGGAGGAATATATGCATTGTAACTCTGAAGAAGGTTGGGATGGGGCAAGACAGGGAAGGATGAGGCTTGGTGGGAGTGGTGGAGAAAGAGAGCAGTGTGGCACCTGGGTGGCCTAGTTGGTTGAGCATCTGACTCTTGATTTTGACTCAGGTCATGATCTCTGGGTCGTGAGATGGAGACTTGCATCGGGCCCCCTGCTCAGCTCATAGTCTGTTTGAGATTCTCTCTCTCCCTCTGCCCTTCCCCCGACTTGCTCTCTCTTAAATAAATAATAACTATAAATTATTATAAATAAATAGATTTCATTTATTTGAGAGAAAGAGAGAAGGCCTGAGTAGGGGTGAGGGGCAGAGGGAGAGGGACAAGAAGACTTTGCTGACAGGGAGCCTGATGTGGGGGGTTCCATCTCCATCCCAGGACCCTGGGATCATGACTTGAGCCGAAGCCAGACGCTTAATAGACTGAGCCTTCCAGGTGCCTCTAAAATATAAAAAAATAAATAAATAAAGAGAGAGAGAGACAGCATCAGAGTTAGTGGAGTGCCATTTTGGTAGACACGGCCATGGCAGGAAGTCTGGGCTAAGAGTAGGAAAGCCTTTATCACAGCAGCCTGCAAGGGCTGCCTGCTGTCTGCATATGCATCACCCAGCGAAGAATCCAGCTTCTCTCAGAACTGCCTGGTGCAGAGCCTAGGACACCTCTGTCAGAGACAGTGGGTGAGATCTTAGACCACATGGTACTGTAGTTTAATCTCCCTCTTTCCATTCTTCTCATCCCTTCTACCTCAGGCCCAAGAGTCTTTTTAAATTTAATTTTATTTATTATTATTTTAGATTTTATTTATTTATTTGACAGGAAGACATATATATAGAGAGGGAACACAAGCAGGGGGAGAGTGAGAGGGAGCCTGATGCGGGGCTTGATCCTAGGACCCTGGGATCATGACCTGAGCCGAAGGCAGATGCTTAACTGACTGAGTCACCCAGGTGCCCCAAGAGTGCCCACTTTATTTTATTAAGTGCCATGATAACTCTTATGTAGGTGGCCTCTGGCACTGACTACCATTGGCCAGAGAAACTTCCTGATAAGAAGAGTCACCAGAGACACTTGTTAAAAATCCAAATTTCTGGGCTCCATACCAGACATGTAGAATTAGAATCTCCAGGGAAGGGGCCTGAGAATTTGTTTTTTAAACCAAGGCCCAGGTGATTCACAGAGAATTCTGGGAAACAGCTTTAAAAACTTCTACCTTTTATTTTGTTTTCCATAGTGTATTTACAAACAAAATGTTTATTTATAATAAATAGTATTTTTTTTTTTACATTTTGAAAAAATAAGTACCTTGTTGAAAAGGAAAGATTCCAAACTGTAAAATATATATATTTTTCCTCTAGCTCAGACTTCTCAGTGCTGGACAATAGATCTATTTACATGTCATCTCTCTCCTTGAAGTCACAAAAACATCTTAAACTCAACAAATTCAAAATGAAATCACCATCTTCCCTCAAACCCAACTCTCTTCCAGTGTTTCCCATATCTCAGTGATAGCATTATTATCAACCCACCACGCCTAGCAGAAATCCCATCATCTCAGACTCCCTCCTCTCCTTTAATCCCCAGTCCATCTGAGTACTAACCAAGCTCAACCCTGCTTAGGTCCTGAGATCAGATGAGATCAGGTGCATTCAGTGTGGTATGGCTGTAGACATCAGGGAAATTCAAATTAAAACCACATTGAGATACCATCTGATACCAGTTAGAATGGCTAAAATTAACAAAGGGGAACCCTCTTATACCATTGGTGGAAATGTAAGTTGGTGCAGCCACTTTAGAAAACAGTGTGGAGTTTCCTTAAAAAATTAAAAACAGAGCTACCCTATGACCCAGCAATTGCTCTACTGGGTATTTACCCCAAAGATACAGATGTAGTGAAAAGAAGGGCCATATGTACCCCAATGTTCATAGCAGCAATATCCACAATAGCCATACTGTGGAAAGAGCCTAGATGCCCTTCAACAGACAAATGGATAAAGAAGAAGTGGTCCATATACACAATGGACCAGCCATCAGAAAGGATGTATCCAACTTTTGTATCAACATGGATGGGACTGGAGGAGATTATGCTGAGTGAAATAAGTCAAGCAGAGAAAGTCAATTATTATATGGTTTCACTTACTTGTGGAACATAAGGAATAGCATGGAGGACATTCAGAGAATGGAAGGGAAAAGTGAAAGGGGGGAAATCAGAGGGGGAAATGAAACCAGAAAAGACTGTGGACTCTGAGAAACTAAACTGAGGGTTTTAGAGGGGAGGGGTTGGGGGTATGGGTTGGCCTGGGAATGGGTATTAAGGAGGGCACGTATTGCATGGAGCACTGGGTATTATATGTAAACAATGAATCTGGGAAAAGTACATAAAAAACCAATGACATACTGTATGATGACTAACATAGCATAATAAAAAAATTTAAAATAAAAAAATATAATCCCCAGTCCACCTCACTGATGTGGGTAACAAAAGCAGAAGAATTAAATTTCTGTACTATTTACATCCCATTGACAAGTCCTTGAAACAGGCAGAGTAACCTTCCTCTAAGAGCTCAGCTTCCTCGATGTTGACACTTTGCTAAGGGCAAAAGGCAATCAATCTTAGCCTGACCCCCCAGGATCCTATGAGTATATATACTTTTAACATACAGAGATTGCTTTGGAAATTTCCTTTATCTCTACCCCTCAACATATATATTAGCAATCATACTCCAAGCATAAGGCCCCACTGATACTCATCTGAAGGGTCTCATGACTGAGTTATAACAGTAATAAATGACCCTTTCCTAACAGTAGCTAGCCCCCTCAGGGTCCTGGAAACCTTATTTCCAAAATACCTTGACGGCTTGTACGGTCCCTAACTCCCTCCCAACTTGAAAGTTTGTAACCAGCTACCCCTCATGACCTCCCACCAGCTCTTTCTGACCATGGGTCCTGTCCCTGTGTTTTAGTAAAACCACCTTTTTGTACCAAAGATGTCTCAATAATTCTTTTTTTATAAAAATGATTTTGATAGAGACACAGCAAGAACACAAGCAGGGGGACTGGGAGAGGGTGAAGCAGGCTTCCTGCCAAGCACGGAGCCCGAAGCAGGGCTCAATCCCAGGACCCTGGGATCACAACCCGAGCTGAAGGCAGACACTTTAAGAACTGAGCCACCCAGGAGCTCCTCAAGAATTCTTTCTTGACCATTTGCTCATAACCCCAATATTTCCACATCACCCACGATATTTAATTCTATCTTCAAATCTACTATTTTACTTCCTAAATTGTTCCATTTTCTCCACTGGTCTTTATCTCCTTGTTCCCACCCCAATCCATTTGAAATACCAACACTAACTACCACCCATAGACCCTAATTGGCCCTGTTCACATTCCCCATTGCAGTTGGAATGAGCTTTTCAAAACACAAATCTGTTCAGGTTAATTCCCTTCTCTGTTTCTCAAGAAAAAGATGAACTGTCTCAGTATGGTCGGCAAGGTCTGGTATCTAGCTTCATACTGTAACACTGTCTGTGATTCTCTGTGCTAGCAGCATTGGGCTTTCAGTCTCTCAGGCTTGCAGTGTTCTTCCCTGACGAAAGGTCTTTTAGGCATGATGTTCTCTGTTTCCTTTTCTTCTTTTTTCAGTATCTCATCCTTCAGTTCTCCAATCCAGTATGACTTCAAGGAATTTTTCCCTAATGTTTCTGACCAGTTCAATGAATGACCCTCTTATAAGCTCTCATAGAACCTATGTCTTGCAATTTTCATTTATTCCTTTAAATAAGTGTGGTTTACTTATTTGTTGAATTAGACCTTTCAGCATTCCTTTAACTAGAGTAGTTTGTTTCCTTTCTCATCTTCTCTGGTGTTTTCCTTTTTTTTTTTTTAAATATTTTATTTATTATTTAACAGACAGAGACACAGCAAGAGAGGGAACACAAGCAGGGGGAATGGGAGAGAGAGAAACAGGCTTCCCGCTGAGCAGGGAGCCTGATGCAGGGCTAGATCCCAGGACCCTGGGACCACGACCTGAATCCAAGGCAGACGCCTAATTACTGAGCCACCTGGGTGCCCCCTCTGGTGTTTTCCTGATTTCACTTTCTTAGAATCTACCCAGGACAGTTTTAGGATTAGTAGGGAATAATTCTTTAATATCTGGACTCAGCTGAAGCACCACCTTCATTGGTTTTCCCATATCCCCTCTGGCTGCTGCTGCTTTCTCATTTTTCACTGTCTTGAACATTTGCCTCTATCATAGTACTTATTTACCCTGTATTTTTTGGTTTGTTTTCTTTTTCTTTTTTTTTTAAAGATTTTATTTATTTATTTGAAACAGAGAGAGAGAGATCACAAGTAGGCAGAGAGGCAGGCATAGAGAGAGAGAGGAGAAAGCAGGCTTCCCGCTGAGCAGAGAGCCCGATGCGGGCCTCGATCCCAGGACCCTGAGATCACGACCTGAGCCGAAGGCAGAGGCTTAACCCACTGAGCCACCCAGGCGCCCTTGGTTTGTTTTCTTGAAGGTTTCTCTCGCTAGTGTTAGCTGCTTTAGGGCAGCTCTACTATTTATCTCTGCATCCTTACACTTAACACAGGATTTTGTCCTCAATAAATATTTGGTCTTCCTTCACTGCCTGACAAACTGCTTAATATAAAGGAGGCAGACGTATAGTGTTACTTTCGACAATATACATATTTCTATTCAATTTCCCCATCTGAAAAATGATACCTAAAAAGTTGTTTGATTAAAAGTGCTGATTCAATACATCTCACCCTCCCTTCCCAGGATTAGTATCTCCTCTTCCGGAGCAATTACCTAGGAATTTTGTCTCAGGATTAGGTTTTTGGGATATCTGGCACCTGGCTAGTTCTTCTTTGTTTCCCCCACTCTGTTTCTTTCCCCCTTTACAACAGACCTTGATGGCTCAGTTAAAACTAGAGAACAAATCACTAGCAAGTAGAAAATATTTCTTCCCTGTTCTCTTAGGAAAGGATACTCCTGAAGTGAGGAGATATACTTGCATTAACTGCACAGGCCTTTTAAAAATATGCTTTGAAATAGCAAAGGATGAAAAATGAAATGGTTAAATTTTCATATCAAAATAGATGAAATGTTTTCCTATTTTCTTCTAGATTTGTAAAATACCTGACCCAGAGTGCACAAGAAGTAAACTTTGGTCCAGCCTTCCCTTCATCCTTTCAAGCTTACAAAGCTGTAACTGAAGATTTAACAGTGAGGACAAACAACTCCACAGTGAATTATCTGGTAGCTTCCAGTATAATATATTATTCTTACCAATTAGATCCTATGCTCAATTTCTTACTTTACCTTACCTGGTTGCTTTGTCAAAGTTTACATGTAGCACATTAAAACAATGCCACTCTTCAAAAACAATGGAAAATTTAAAAACATGTAGGTAAATAAAATAGAAAAACCCCCATGAAAAACGTTGACACAAAGGGTTAAAACATGTCCCAGAGGTAACCTATGACCAAAGCTTTTGCTTGCTTTTCAACCCTTCTTCACTGTTTACCTTGCGTGGTTCAAGATCTTTTGTTATTTAGACTTTCCACTTCCAGGTGACTAGGAAATCGAACGCTCTCTAGCCAATGTTTCAAATCTGGAGTGCATGCAGCCTGTGTGGTTTATTCGTGGGCCCACGCATCACGACCTGTGAAGGACGTATTCTTGAGTTCAGAGTTTTAGGATAGAAAACTCGGCTTATGTTATCCAAGGGTTTGAAATCATCATCATCTGGCATTTGAAGCTTACCACACACGGGTGAGGTAAGCGTCCTGTCATCAAATGACCCTTTTTGACGTCCACGCGTGATTAAATCCTCAAGCACTTCTGGAGTCTAGGCTGAATTTTCTCCATCGTTTTGTTTGGCAACTGGCCCCTTCTAAGCTGTGTGGTAGTATTAACTTGCTCTGCGGCCGGCTGCATGACAGCGGATCGTGGGATCCTTTAAGGAGGAGTCCTTGCCAGACGCACCCATCTCTACCCTCAACCCCACTCGTCTCTCTCCCCGCGGTCTAGGACCACCAGGATCAGTTTTGGGGTTGTCTTTCTCCAGTGAGAGTTGGAGAGAACAGGCTTGCAAAGAATAAGAGGAGGCAGAGGGAACAAAAGATAAGTAAGTAACAGTAGTGGTAAGACTCAAAATAATGGCAGTACACCCCCGAGACGCGACGATGAGCACCCTACTTAGCTGCGGAAGCCAGAAGGACCAGCGCCCTCCGGCCAACGCCCGACTGGCTAGCCCCAACTGCCCTCCCCGGTCACAGTCACGTGACCGGGGAGCGGCGCGCGCCGGCCGTGGCGCCGATTGGCCGGCGGCGGGAGCGCGGGGTTTGATGGGAAGGAGTTGGCCAGGCCCATCGCTCTGTCGGTGGCGGCTGCTGCCTGCTCCGGAGGCAGGCTGCGCCGTGGCCGCCGAAGCTGGCAGACGTGGACGCAAGCGCCGGGCTTTGCCCGCTTCTTGCAGGTAAAACGTTCAAAATGAGGGCAGTTGGGAGGGCTCGGCAGGGGGGAAGCGCCCTGAGCTCTTCTCTGGGAGATAGCTCCAGTTTCCCTCCTTACCTCTCCCGGTCGCCCCCGCCCCATTCCGAGTGGCCTGAGAGCTCTGCGGCGGCTGCTAGTCCGACTCCCGCCGGGCTGCGCGCTGACCAACGTCGCCTCCTGCTCTCCTTGATTTCCCAGCAAAGTGCCAGGGGTGACTGTGGAGTAATAGAGAACGCTTTTGGCCACCACCCGCCCCCACCTCCCGCAAAGGGGAGGTAGTTTCCCAGCCTTGTTCTCAGAGAGTCCGGGGGGTGAATAGGTTGAGCTGAGCATCGGCTCTTTGGCCCCACCTATGTCGAGACGAAGGGTCAGAAGGTTCAACGCTAAGCTGTCGCTTGGAGTATTTTGTCCATCTCTTTTTGTCTGAGTTGTGCGGAGGCGCCACGAATTGGACCGATCGGGAGAGACGGAAAACTGTCAGTGTCATGCTGCTCGGCCCAGGCATGTGGGCGTGGATTACGTGGTGCTTAGAGAAGCCTGTCTGCTGCAGTTGTCCTTATTTGAGGGAAGGTGGGCGGTGTAAGGGGTGGAGGAAGGGGCGAGGTTGTGTAGGTGTCACAGGCACTTCCCGAGGAGAAGAGCAGATCTGAACTACATCAGTAGTTTAATTGATGGCTAGCTCGGTTGGTGGAGTATGGGACTCTTGATGGGGGGTGGGGTGGGGTGGGGGTTGTGAGTTCGGGCCGCATTGGGTGTAGAGATTACTTAAAAATAAAAATCTTTAAAGAATAGTTTAATTCTTTAATATTGTTATGACGATTGAGAGAGCTGGTATTAGTGAACTCAGTTTTGCTGATGGTGCCCTCATGGTAGTAAAACCCGTGACTCACGGAGTTTTCCACGTTCCGCTTTTCCCAGTTGGCGTCTGGTTTATGTCAATTGTTTTCTCCTATCTCTTTAGCCTGGGTGTCACCATGAATATAATTGACCCCTGTTCACAGCAGTGTGTGTGCATGTGAGTAAGCTTGGCTTCAGGCATGTGTTCAAACTGGCAGGGAATGGCAGGGAGCGATAATCTCTTGTTCTCAGCAGCCCCCATAGTTCCATTTCAGGAGGAAGTTGATTTTGAACACGTTTTAAAAAATAAGAGTGGTGCATTTAAAATTAGAATATTAAGTTTCTCTGTCACCTGTTAAGATTAGCTCACCGCTGTTAATAAATTTACGGTGTTTATATATTTTTAACTTGATAGAGAATCTAAGAAGTTATATGGCTATCAACCAGACATGATTTAATATAGAGCTCTTTCTACTTAAGTAGGCATTTTTGGTAGTGTTTAGTTCAGAATGGACATCAACTTACCATGAAGACCAGAATTAATCCGCATATAATAAAAGTGCTTTTAGAGTTGTACTTCTTTTCAGTAATTTTATTTTTGATCAATAAATATGGTGATTTAGGATATTTCAGAATTGCCTTTTCAGTTAGAATAATTGAAAGAGTTCTAGAACAAATCACTTTTAATCTTAAATCAAATAGTACAATAGAGAGGCACTGTTGATGGTGACTGAGTACTTTGCACTTAGGTTTGGAACTTGATAACCATAAAAGTTAACTTTCTTTGCTGTTTTAATGGAAGAGTATATTGTTTTTTTTTTTTTAATATTAGTGCACATGAATACAATTTCAGTTAAAATACAAACTGTAATTTTTCCAATTTTAAGATTATGAAAATAGGTACTTTAAAAAAAAGTTATTATTTATTTATTTGACAGAGAAAGAGGGAACACAGGCAGGGGGAGTGAGGGAGGGAGAAGCAGGCTTCCCGCTGAACAGGGAGCCTGACCTGGGCTCCATCCCAGGACTCTGGGATCATGACCTGAGCTGAAGGCAGACACTTAATGACTGAGCCACCCAGGCGCCCCCAAAATAGGTACTTTATAAGAAGTTAGAAAGGTTCTATGTGAGGAGTATTGTCTGTACTACATGTGCTTCCTGATAAGAATGATAATAATGGCTAAAATTTATTATGTGCTCACTACTTGTTGGACACTGTGCCAAGTGATATTTAATTTCATTTTATTCACACAACAGTTCTGTGAAGTGTAGATATTTTCGCCACTATGTAAATGTAGAAACTGAGGTTAGAGAGTTTAATTTACCCAAGATCACATTGTTAGTATCCATCTGAGCCATATTTTGATCCAGACCTTTTTTACTCCATTATTTTATTTTTTTTAAAGACTTAATTTATTTTAGAGAGAGAGTGGAGTGTGGCGGGGGGAGGTGAGAAGCAGAGGGAGAGAGAATCTTAAGCAGATTCTGCACTGAGCACAGAGCCCCACACAGGGCTTGATCTCACGACCTTGAGATCACAACCCCAGCCAAACGAAGAGTCAGACGCTCAACCAACTGTGGCACCTCCATTATTTTAATATGACTTGAAGTGAGCTGAAAATTTAAGAACAACATGACCCAAGATTTTAAATTCTGACACCCAAACCTGAGTGTGAATATCAGTTAATAGGACACATTGAAATCATATAGTGGGCAATATTATTTATTGAAAAACACATTAGATGTATCCAGCTCTTAAGGTCATGTCAGATGCCATTGTGATATCAGAGTGGAAAGAGACTACATATTCGTGGAAGAGTTCTTGGGGATAAGCCACTTGAGACTGAGCAGTCTGTCCACTCAAGGGCAAACATTGATTTATGCTTCAGAAGGAAATGCTAGTTATTTGCTTCGCATATATCTTGCATGTGTTGGAAGAGACGGACTAGGAGACGGCAGTGACCACACCAGTAAAAACAGTTTGTTTTGAGAAATTAGTTATATGTTGGGCACTGCTGTAAATACTTTCAAATGCGTTATGTCATCATTTCAGCCTTTCAACATTTAAGAGGGTCCTTAACTATCCCTCTTTTCCTGAAGATACAGAGTAACTGAGAGGTTAAGTAACTTATTTGCCCAAGGTTTCATAGTAAGTAATGGGCCACAGGAATTGGAGGTGAGATGTTTGTGTGGCAAGGAGGGAAAAAGTGTTTGAAAATAGAAGAGGTATGAAATTAAAGCTATATAGAAAGACTGAGTGTTATGTTTCATATCTGTTGGAAAGTACTACCATTACATGAGTATTATAGCAAATCAGCTTCTTTAATAAATACTGGAATTTGGAATTTTAGGAAAATTGC
This sequence comes from Lutra lutra, assembly GCF_902655055.1. NCBI lineage: Eukaryota > Metazoa > Chordata > Mammalia > Carnivora > Mustelidae > Lutra > Lutra lutra. The sequence goes on along the minus strand of NC_062280.1, from coordinate 72,620,340 downwards.
TGGAACAATGAGGGTTAACTCATTCTTTGATTATGATCCTGAAAGCATGGATAGGCATTTAATGACTATTTACCCTAATGTTGTTTTAGAGGACAAATTTTAAAGCATAATACTCTGCTTCAGGGATCTTAAAGGCTAAGCCATAGTTTGAGTCATTAACATCAAAACAATTCTCCAAGCAAATAATTGGTGTCAAGGTTGGTATTAATTGAAATATTATGCATATATTTCATATTACACTTAAAAAGTGATGTGCAGTAAACAAGTAAAGGCAGTACTTGCAGACTTTCAGTACCAGTTCTGCCCCTTGCTGGTGCTAGCTGCCAAAATGATTTGGCAAATCATTTAGCTTCTCTTCCATGCAGATTTAAGCATTCAGATTTAATCAAATGAGGAGTTGGGCCACATGATACACTGTACCAGCACTGTCTCTTGTGTTTATAACTTACTTTCCACTTCAGTAGCTCTGTTTACCAGCGATTTGAGAATGTCAGAGGTGCTTTCATGTATTTGATATATAAATATTCCAATCTAATTTATACAAAGCAAACTTTAATTTTGATTTTGTGTTATTGAGAATAACTATTTGCTTCATAAAAAGCCACAACTAAAACGCTGTGTCTGGCTATGCTACTTAATATTTTTGGAAGCAAATTTCTTCACTTCCCTAGCCTCGGTTTCTGACATTTATAAAATGGGATGATAATAGTATCTAAATAATAAAATTCATGTAAAGCATTTGTTTTAGGGCATACCAGAGATAAAGTATTTATCAAATATTTAACTGGTATCTTTACTGTTGTCATTACTTTTTTTAAATGTTGTTTTAAAAAATTATTTATTTATTTATTTTTTAGTGAACTGTACCCCCAACATGGGGCTTGAACCCATGACCCCAAGATCAAGAGTCCCATGCTCTATCGACTGAACCAGCCAGGCACCCCTGTTATTACCTTTAATATTAAAAATTCCAATTTTTAATAAGTATAAACTTAACTCGGAGGCATATAACTGTTACAAACCAAAATGTGTGGGTCAGTTATGTATAAAACACTGTGCTAGTTACCATACAATTAGTTCCCAAATACTATATACTTTTAAAGTACCAAGTTCAGTGGTTCATATAAATTGCCCCCAAACCAGTCACCTTTCTTGGTGAGTATTTTTAGCATCTTAAGAAGGTTTTAAGATCTATTTAATGTTTCAACTGAGAGATTTATACTTCTATTCATTAAAGTTTCTGGATTTCCTACCATTGCATTTTAGAAATTTGAATACTGAGTTAATATTGAAGGATTAATAGTTCTTAGGTTGCAATTTAAATGTGACTTGTAACATTCGTTTATAAACACCAACATTTTTTAGGACAGTTTATAGCTATTTCTGGTCCTAGAAATCACTTTGTAAAGTGGAAGTATTTGTAATTAGGATCTTTGTTATTTCTCTAACCAAGAAAGTCCAAGATTGGTATGCCTTATGCTAATTCTAATCTATAAAGAGTGTTGCAGAGTGAATGTATTTCCTTGGTACTGGCGTCATTTTTTATTACATTAATGGTCTTAAAAAAATGTGAGAATTATGGCGTAACTTCTTTTGTGTGTGGAATGAAGTAGTTTTATACACTGACAGTATGTAACTATTTCTGGTAAAAATATGTAAATTTGAAAGTATACTTTCACTATTTCTATATAAAAGAATAAAAAAGATCCATAATTATGGGCTAAATTGATTTAGAATCTAAGATGGCTGATACATTTTCATCCACATGGTAATATTGTAATACATTTGAGAGTCATAGAAAAATGATTATAAGAAGGACATAGATACACAGGTAGCTGACATGAAGGTCAACTGGCTTTAGGGACTTAGACACAATTTTTTTTTTTTAAGATTTTATTTATTTATTTGACACAGAGAGAGAGTACAAGTAGGGGGAGTGGCAGGGAGAGGGAGAAGCAGGCTCCCACAGAGCAGGAAGCCCAACGTGGGCCTCAATCCCAGGACTCTGGGATTATGACCTGAGCTGAAGACAGACACCTAACCAATTGAACCACTCAGGTGCCCCAACTTAGACACAATTTCAGAGAGAAATGTTTATTTGAGTATTGGATCAGTAGTGAACAGACTGGAAGTCTGAAGATAGGGTAGTTTGTGTGGTTTTTGTTTGTCTGCATTTTTTTTTTTTTTTTTTTTTTAAAATTAGAGAGAGAATGACAGAGGGAGAGAAAGAGACAGAATTCCAGGCAGGCTCCATAACCAGCACAGAGCCCACTCAGAGCTCCATCTCATACCCTGAGATCATGACCCAGGCTGAAATAGAGAGTCTGATGCTCAACCCACTGAGCCCCCCCACGTGTCCCTGAAGATAGTAGCTTTGAATCCTGTTTCTTCTGAGCCAATTGCTGAATGTCTTTTTACTTAATTTTCTTATCTGTAAAATGGTAATAATGAAGGCTATCCTGTGAAAAGTGCTGGTATATTAAGTCTAATTTACAGTAAAGAAAATTAAAGCTCAAAAGCATTAAATGATTTGCTCAAGCTCACTAGTAGTCTTGTAACCTTTATTTTCTTACTCAGAATCCATGGGCTTTCTGTTATTACTTGTAAAATAATATTCTAAACATTGTAAGATACCCCTAATTCTGAGTAACTAGTTTAGTTGGGAGACAGCTGAATGATGGAAACGTTGTATCTAAGCATGTAGAATGAAAGTAGTATGGTAAAACTTTTCTTACAACATTAGGGGACCTACTTTAAAGAACAGCAAGTTGCAAAGTCATATGAATATACGCTCCTAAAATGCCTTGCCTTTTAAAAGCCTTTTCAGCTTTATTTTCACTTTTAAATGTGTCCTGGCATGGAAGAAGGGATTTCTTGAAGGGTAGATTCTATCCCAAGACTATCTGAACTAAACTTCCACATAAATGGAGTTCAAAGAAATTAATATTGTATAGTATTTTTAGGCAGTATTGCAACATCTAAATTTTATAGTGGGTATAGTGTGTGTTTAACTTAAAAATTTTTTAAATACTTGCTTTATTTCTAGTTGTGAATTCCTTTGGACAATTGATATTTATCACTGTGCTCGTCTTCTACACATAAAAGATGGGTGGATTATTTTCTCGATGGAGGGTAAGTTTTCTTTACATCCAATTCTTAGTCTAATATAAAGTGTCATATAAACCTACTTGTAAAGTCTCCTTTGTGCTATAGCTGTGAGTAGAGCTTGATATTATCCCTAATTCTATTTAATTTTCTTCTCTGATGAATTAGTTGTATATTTGGACTTTAATAGTTCTACTTGCTATATAAGTATCTTAATGACTGTTTAACATAATTATTTCACTTTGACTTGTGGATTACTTTAATTTATTTATGCATTCACATGCAAATGGTTATATTTTCTTGTTTTCTTCTTATATTGCCTACATTTCAATCTTATTTGAAAAATAGTTGAAATTACTGTTATTGTTGAACTATTTGAAATTATAGTTGTATGCTGTATAATACTTAATGTTTTTATGGGCTATATCTTTTATTATGTATTTGCTGAAGTCATACTAAGTATACTTTTAGGAATTAAAAGTTAAAGAAAATTTGAAATGCAGTTTGATTTTATTAGTTAAGTCTTTAGAGGAAGTATCTCCTATTTAGTGCTATAAAATATAAAATATATTAATAAATGTTCTTTTCTAATATGAGAGAGGATAGTGTAGTCTCAGAGAAATTACTTTGCTTATTTTTAACTCCTTTTTACCATAACGAGTCTTGGAATACTTGGTAGACTAATTTTTGGACTGTTATGGAAATGCTTTGTTTTGGATTGATATTCTATTGACTCTCTGCTCCTCCCTTTAAAACTCTATTACAGTTCTGTTTGAGGATCAAATTTGTCTACCTTTCCTTTGTCTTTGTTAGGTTGAACCATATGAAATTGCCAATATTCAACCGTTTTGACTTACATAAAAAGCAATTTCATATGGTTCAACCTAATGTTAAAAACTCTTATGGGAACTATAATGAATTGATATCCACTGCCCTCTTATGTTATTGAGTATATAATTGGTATTGTATGAGACATTTTGTATGAGATATTCTGGCTGGTTTTTATTGTGGGTGCATAAAAAACATTTTTAACAAACTGTGCTATAATGAAGTATTCTTCCATGTCTTTTAAAAAGCTGATCTTCAGAAAAATACTTTAGGAATTCAGAATGAAGGTAACCTATTGATTTTGACTTTCAGAGTCCTAAGTGAACTTTTAGCAATAGTAGATCAGACCATCTTTAGTCTTGAGCTTTTAAATATATGATTTCTTTTGAATAATCGTATCTAAGAGAATTTTTCTTGGAGGAAAACTTTCTCTATAAAAGCATGTTCTATTGAGATTAGGAATGGTAGAAACTAAAAAAAAAAAAAAAATGGTAGAAATTGAGCTGTTGGAGTTGAAAGTACCTTTAGGACTAAAAACCCAAGTAGGAAAATGCTTACTTCTATAACATTATGTAGTTCTGTTTATAATTATAATTTTATTTAAATCTAAATCTCATTAATAAACAAGAATACATATTACTTGAGATTTGAAAAAACTTATTTTTGAATTAAAATGTTCTTTTATGATTTTATAAGTCAAAGTGTTTCTAAGTTTGCTGTAACAAATTTTAATGTCTTATATCTGTTTTTATAACAGACAAAACCTTCAACTGTAGAAGTTCTGGAAAATATAGATAAGGTATGTTTTTTGGCTCTGGGGTGTTTTAATTCATCTTGGGTATTGCATAAATATTATTTTAGTATAAGTATATTATTTTGGAGACTGGATCTGGCTTGGGAATTTAGAGATGATATAGAGTAAGCCTGAAAACTTTAATGTTATATTATCTAAAAAAAAATCAGAAATCTCCCAGTGACTTAAGAAGTCTGTATCACTAGAACCTGTTAGTATGAAATTAGATATATAGAATGGTGTAAAACAATGTTGCAGATGGGATGAAGTAGATTATAAGATAGTCTGCAACAGTTTTATCAGTCCAAAAACTTCATAAACTTCATTATCAAAAGTGGCTATTGCTTAGGAATATTGAGAGTGATGAATAGATTGAAAGAATCTAGTATGGGTCAGTGTTTTAATTTTTATTAACTCTTTCTTTTAATAGCCAGATTTTTAAAATTAACTGATTAATTTCTAGCCATTTTTTTAGACCTTATACAGCAAGAATTATTATTTAGTTTAAGAAGTACTATTTATTGGTGTCAATTCCATGCTTGATCTTTGCTAATTTGGTCGGTCAAAAATAGTATCTTAATTTTTTTTAAATTTATTTTTAAAGATTTTATTTATTTGTTAGAGAGAAAGAAAATGAGAGAGTGAGCACAAGCAGGGTGGGTGGCAGCCTCCCTGCTGAACAATGATCCTGACATGGGGTTCCATCCAAGGACCCTAGGATCATGACCTGAGCCGAAGGCAGATGCTTAACCTACTGAGCCACTCAGGCATCAAATAGTGACTTGGTGGGGCGCCTGAGTGGCTCGTCCTTAAGCATCTGCCTTCGGCTCAGGTCATGGTCCCAGGGATTGAGCCCCACATCAGGCTCCCTGCTTGGTGGGAAGCCTGCTTCTCCCTCCCCAACTCTCTCTGCTGTTTTCTCTCTCTCTCTGCCAAATAAATAAATAAAATCTTTAAAAAATAAAATAAAATAAAATAGTGACTTGTCAGAATAAGCATTTTCATATGTTTTTAACTTTATTTCTAATTTTCTTTTTCATATTATGTTTTTTTTGTAAATATTAAGATATATTTCATTGACTTTTCAGAGTTCTTCATATATAATCGATCATTTAAAAATTTTTTGTTAATATTTTGATTTCTTTATGAAATTTGAGATTCAATTCAATAATATAGAACAATTTCTCTTAACAGGAAATTCAAGCATTGGAAGAATTTAGGGAAAAAAATCAGAGATTACAAAAATTATGGGTTGGAAGATTAATTCTCTACTCTTCAGTTCTTTATCTGTTTACATGTTTAATTGTATATTTGTGGTATCTTCCTGATGAATTTACAGCAAGACTTGCCATGACACTTCCATTTTTTGCTTTTCCATTGATGTAAGTAAATTGTTCTTTCAGTTGACTTTTCCTCTTTTTGACCAGTTAAAATGTATTCAGTCTCTCTTTATTGTGAAATAGTAATGTTTCAGATAGAGTAAATTTGCTTTTTTTTCCTTTTGCAAAGCATTTCTTTAAAAAAGTAAACCAACTTTGTGTGTTAAACCTTAATTTACAATTCAGCATACCTGAGGAATATGACTCAGTGATGTTAGGAATATGACTCAGCAATAATGGCTCTATATGGGAATCTTTTGTAATTCTCTAATAGATGGTCATGCCCCACCCAGGGATATAGGGCAAGGAGTGGGCATTTCCGATTGTGGGTAGTTGTAAGTGAGAGAGGGTTTGTAAAACAAACGAACAAACAACTCTCCGGTGATTCTGAATATATTCCAATCATCCCATCTCTTTTCCTCTCTTTTCAGTCACTGCTGTAAAGCAACTGACCCTTATAGCAATATTTTATAATATAGCATTTTACTGAAGGTGTGTCATGTTTGAGACTTTGGAGAGACAGATGAATAAGAAATTGGTTCATTCACTCTATAAACATTTATAAGTAGCAGTTTTGTAGGTGTGGGAATATAATGGTGTATGCTATACAAAAATACAAAATCTCTGAATGTAGATCTTAGGCAGCATACATTAAATTAAGTAATAAGTATGATGCATATTATGAAAGAGAAGTGTCACATGCTGTGGGAACATTTAACAGAGGCTCTAACACTATCTCTGGTGGAGGTGGGGGTCAGGGAAGTCTTTGTAATCATTTTCTATTGTTCCCACAAATTCAGCAGCTTAGAGCACACCCATCTGTTGTATCACAGTTTGTGTAGATCAGAAATCCAGGTGGCTTGACTGGGGTCTCTGCTTAAAGTCTTGCAGGCCGCCTGGGTGGCTCAGTTGGTTAAGCAGCTGCCTTTGGCTCAGGTCATGATCTCAGCGTCCTGGGATCAAGTCCCACATCGGGCTCCTTGCTCATCAGGGAGCCTGCTTCTCCCTCTACCTCTGCCTGCCATTCTGTCTGCCTGTGCTTGCTCTCTCTCCCTCTCTCTCTCTGACAAATAAATAAATAAAATCTTAAAAAAAAAAAAAAAGATTTAAAGTCTTGCAGGCCTAAATCAGGGTACTCAATCAGTTGGACTGGGATCTTATGTGGAATCTTTTAGGGGGAGAATCTTCCAGGTTTAGTCTGGTTGCTTGCTGACTTGTGCCGCATCTCTCTGACTTCCAATTCTGCCCTCAACCCAGAGAAAGCTCTGCCTTTCAGGGTTTAACTGATTATATTAGACTCATCAGGATAATCCAGGATAATCTCTCTTGCTTAGAATCAGCTGAGTAATACTTAATTATATTTGGGAAGTCCTTTCACAGCAATACCTAGATTACTGTTTGATTGTATAACAGAGGATGGAAATCTTGGGGAGGAAGAGAGATAGCTTTAGATTTATGCCTACCACAGCCTCCCTGAGGAAGTGGCCTTTGAGTTTGAGACCCAAAGGATGATTATGTGTTGCAGGGTGGTGTGACTTGGTGGATAATCTTTTAGGTGGAAGGAACAGCATATATGAAAGCCATGAGGGGAATAGAGAATGGTAGGTTTAAAGAATTGAAAGAAGGCCAAAGACTGGTTTATAGGGAAAGTCTGGGTGGTTAGGCAAGGAGTATTTCTTGTGGGCCTTATAATGCATGATAAGGATTTTAAGATTTAACCTAAGAGTAATGGGAAGCCATTGAAGTTTTTTATGAAGGAATATGATGTGATCATACTGTTATTTTGAAAATACTATTGAGGCTACACCATGGAGAATAAATTAGAGGGGAATAAGAATGGTTCTAAAGCAGCAAGTTAGGTTATTACAGTTGTCTGAGGAAAAATGAGTGACAGTGATTTGCTATTGAGTGGAGGCAGGAGAGTGGAAGAGAAGCAGATGGGCTGAATGAGACTTGAATGAGTATTGAAGAGTCTTAGGAGGTAGAATTGAGGTAGTATGGAGAGGCTCTTGGTGATTCAGTGGGTGTGAGGTGAGGGGGAATAATTGCATCAAGGATAGAATTTAAATGTATGGCTTGGGATATTTGTTTGATGGTAGTGTTATTTGTCTAAATAGGGAATACCATCTAAATAGGGACTCCTATGAGGAAGAACAGGTTTGCTCACTGAGACTAAAATAGCTGTTTCTATTTAGACAAGTGGAATGATTAAGTATGAGTATGAAACGCAGGTTATAAATTTGAATGGGAGATATTAATTTAGGGTTTGGCAGCTTATTAATGTTAAACAGAGCCACCATATGTTCATTCAGTAAATATTGGGCACCTGCAGTGTGTTCAGTCTTGGGCTAGACCTTCGTGATTGAGACAGTAGTGACAAGATCTCTGCCTTCATGGAGCTTACATTCTATGGGGGATTGAACAGATAAAAAATGAGAGACAAGTAAACAAAGAAGTGCAGTGAAGAAAATAAACAGGGTGATATAGAGAGGAACAGTCCCTCTTTTGAGAAGGTGGTATTTGAGTTGAGAACTAATGTACAAGAAAGAACCAGCTTGGAAAGAGTTGGAATTTATGGAAGATTATTTATATATACATAGTATATAATAGCATATGAATCCATAGAGAGATGTAAGAACAGATTATCCTCAAAGTATTAATGGAAATTCTCTTTGGGTGGTCATTCTTAGTGGTGTTTCTTTCCATATGGTTTTTTGGTATTGTTTGAATTTTTTACATCAATGTGTTCTTCAAATCCTAAAAACAAAAACTAAAACAAAAATCCAAGAGTTGAGGGAACGTCTTTATAGGAAGAGAAAATGAAAATACAAAGGCTATGCATAAGGTAGGAGAGAGCATGACTTATCTGAGGGTCAGAAAGATCAGTATATATGGAATGTGTGATGGAGAGAAAGAGTGAAAGAAGGTGTGCTTGCAGAATCAAAGTATCTGGATCATGGGAGGGTCATGGCCTAGGAGTTTGTATTTCATTTTGGGTGAAATGGGAAGCTTGTAATGGTTTTAGTGGAAGAATGGCATGATGAGATTTAAGTTAAGAGGATCATGTGTACTGCTTATGGAGACTGAGTAGAGGAGGACAAGGGCAGAAACAGGGAGATTAGCTAGGATGCTGTTATAGGAGTTTAAAGGTAGAGATGGATTTGACATCCCAGTCACAGTGGAGGTGAAAGAGATGCCAGTATTTCAGAAATACAGCTGAGACAACTTGGTAAGAGGAAATGGAAGGTAAGGGAAAAGAAGGAATTGGGTGAGATTCAGGTTTTTTGATTTGATATTTGGCAGGTGTCTAATCTTTCTTTGGGACTGCTATAGTAAAAAAAATTTTTGTTTAATCTTTAGTACAGGGCATATTTTCAAATTGAAACTGGAGATCACAAAATTTTAGCTTTGTATATAGATAAAAGAGCCAAAAATTGAGTGCATGCATATTACCAAATAAAATCTCTGCCGTTTGCTTTCTCTTTTGGAGTTTTTTGGAATGCTTCTTATCCTGGGTGTGGCAGTAGATTTTATAATGCTGAGCCCCTTTTCCTTGTTCATTTCTAGTGTTTTACAAAAAGAGGGGAGAAAAATTTAGAAAGGGAATAAATGTGGTATTTACTTGACTGAAGCATCTTTAAAAACTTAGAAAAAACCTCACTGACCTCCATTTCCATATCAAAATTGACTTTTTTTTTAAAAGATTTTATTTACTTATTTGATAGACAGAGATTATAAGTAGTCAGAGAGGCAGGCAGAGAGAGAGAGGAGGAAGCAGATTCCCTGCTGAGCAGAGAGCCCAATGCGGGGCTCAATCCCAGGACCCTGAGACCATAACCTGAGCTGAAGGCAGAGGCTTTAACCCACTGAGTCACCCAGGTGCCCCCCAAATTGATTTTTTGTTATGAAAGATTTTTATCTAGTTGCAAAAGAATGTCTTACGGGGAATTTACTGTGCTAATTCTAATGGCTCTTCACAAACTGATCTACTGGATCTGGTATGCTGCAGAAGCCTTTTGGTCAAGTAAATCATATACTAATTGTTTTTGAAAGTAGAAAAACATATTTTCTTTTTTTTTTAAGGTAAGACATTGTTCTTTATTTTTTCTTTCTTTGCAAACATTTTTCTTTTATTACTTTACACATATCAACATTCCCTTAGTAAAGGGAGTTTTTGGACCTAGAGTCCTTCCTACAAATAGTGAATATTTATACACACATACATACACATCAATTTCTTTAAAAATGTTTATTATTTCTTCAGTTGGATCTTTCTCCTATTTTGAGTAAGAGGCTCTATTATCCTTACTGTGTCCTCCCTGTTCTGCATCACCTGCATCTAGTATTTCTTGGTTTGTTAAGCTTCAGAGCCATTTCTCACTTTGTCTCATTCACATTTGTGACCTGGTTCTCAGCTGCTGCAGCTTCTGTTTCACTGAGCTCTTCACTTTTGGAAGCATAGGCCAGTCATCAAACAAAGAATAGAATTGTCCTCCTGATTGATGACAATCAAAACAGCATGAAATAAAATACAATAATGAGAAAGTAGATGTTGTGGTATGTAGAAAGAAGACTTACCACAGGACATTTTCTTTTGTGTGATCTGTAGCCTTAGCTTATTCCTGGACTTTTTTCTTTGGAAACAAAAATTTTGTGGTCTAGACCAGGGTTTACTTAAAGAAATGGAAGCAGAAAGAGCAGTAAAATGTAGTGTTTTACTTAACACTGTCAACACTGATTAATAAAGCTTAGAAATCTACCTGATAACTGCAAAAAGTGACTTATTTCTGCATTCCAGATTTCCCAAATGCTTTTACTGGACAGAGAAGTCATAGACTCAGGACTGAGCATATATTACATAATCATAACTATCTTCAAGTTATCTTTTGTTATAGAATATCAATATTCTGTATAAGATACTTTGATTTTTACTATATCTTCTTTCCTTCATATGGAGGAACTTGGTATGATTCCAACCTATTATTTTTTTGCCTTTCAGATTCAATAATTTAACTTATATCTCTGATCAACTATTTTAGTATATTTCAACATATTGAAATATATTTCAACTATTTCAACTATTACTGAAATAAATTATAATCTAAACGCTGAACATATTTCATAAGAGTCATTAAGGCTATCGTCCATGGTGACGGAAGATTTGGATTGTAGTTTAAGTTTTGTATTTCTTGATTATGCTGCCAAGTATGCATTACTGTGGGAATTGTTTCATTTTCTAAGAGTGAACAGCCATTAAGCTTTTTCTCTTAACCTAACTCTACAAGCAATCTTAGATTTTACTCCTGGATACTTTATTCTTTTTTTTTTTTTTTTTTTTAATTATAGCAGGTTTTTTTTTTTCATTTTTTATTTCTTTTCAGCGTTAACAGTATTCATTGTTTTAGCACCACACCCAGTGCTCCATGCGATACTTTATTCTTACAGAATGTAACTTTCTAGAAATTCCATTCTCTATAAGATCATTATAGAGGCTTATTGGCATAAAACATTGACCTTCCCAGAGGATTTAACCATATTTTCCTTCTGCTTTGTTTGTTTGTTTGTTTTTCTAAATTCCTCTTTAAATGGAGTTAGGGAAAGAAAAAGTTCAGCAAAGAAACTGAGGAAGGTTGTCTTATCCCTGTTTTTTATGTTTTCTTTTTGTTTGTTTTCCTACTTGAATTGAAGGCCATTTGAGGATAGGGCTTTGATCTTACACAGCTTTCAATGCCTCCTTTCTGCCCCCCTCAGAACTAACTGGCAAAATATATTTTCTCAATCCATCTAGAAGAGTTGACAGGCATAATTTGATAGACCTTTTGAGGAAAGTTAAACATTTCTTTCATGGCACTCTAATAAGAATACAAAGTATCTGTCATCAGCCAAAGTTGCTCTTAAAGGAGAAGGTATCTGTGAACATCTCTTTGTTATTTACTCAAAGAGAATATTTACTAAGAGGTTTTGGTAGGTAAGAAATCATTTTGCAAGCTATCATTTTTGCAATGTTGATAGATATTTGAATATTGATGGTTATTCACTTAGTAGAATTCTATACTGAAAGAATTATGTACTGAGACATAATTAAGAGACAGATTCTATTCTTGGATGGAAAGATTTAGTATTATTTTGAGATCAGTTCTTCCTAGATTAATCTAAAAATGTGTGTTCACATTAAAAATACCAACAGTACTTCAAAAATCTGGGCACACTTTTTCCATACTTTTAAAAAAAGATTTACTCAGTATTTGAGAGAGAAGGGGGGAGGGGCAGAGGGAGACGGGAGAGAGAGAGAATCTCAAGCAGACTCCCTGCTGAGCATGGAACCCAATGAAGGGCTCAATCTCAGAACCCTGAGACCCTGACCTGAGCTGAAATCCAAGAGTTGGATGCTCAACTGAGTAAGTCACCCAGGTGCCCTTCCATACTTTTTTTTTTTTTTCCTTCCATACTTTTTAATGGAAAAATAAACACATAAAAATAGTCCTGAAAATTCTAAAAAAGGAGAGGAATAAGGAGCAGAGGTCTGCCAGGCATTAAATACATTATAAAGCTTCATTAATTAAAAGTTTGCTTAGAGTATAAATAGCATATAAATTAATTAAAAGTTTGGCACAGTGCATAAATAAATAGTGTATGAATTAATTAGAAGTTTTTCATAGAGCAAAGAGACACAAGAATCCAGAAATAAATTCTCAAAGGAATTTTTGTATATAATATGTATATAGTATGGTATGATCTATATGGTTTTTATATATGATAGAATGACATTTCAAATCATTGGGGGAAAATGGTGTTGAGTTATATACATATATGTAAATTAAAATCAATTAAAGAAAAAAAGCTTGATTCCTGCCTTATTCCTTATAAGGAATAAATCATTGTTACTAGTTTGTCTGAATGTGAAGGTAATTCTTCCTAAAGCCTTTGATAGTTAAATTGACAAAGTAGTAAACATAGTTATAAATATTGACACATGTTTATCTTCTAATTTTTAGCTTTATATATTGCTAAATCTCCTCTAAAAACAGTAAATTGGATGGGGGTGATGTGGTTGTTGATAAAACAGCACCTAAGTTTGTCAGAAAGTGCTTCATATTTGAAGGTTGATGAAAAACCTTCATGTTTTGGGTGGAGGTTTATGGAATGTTAATCCTTCAGTACAAGGGAGGAAGGTGTGATTATGTTGATTGAATTTTAGATATTCTGCTATATTTTAACATCTACCATTTTTAATTTTAGTACAGTAAAACACTAAGTATTAGGGATTTAAAATATTTACTATAATTAAAATGTGATTTTGTTATATTGAGGTTCCAAGTATTCCCTGTTAGTATACCTTTGTAATTTTATAGTGTAAGTCACTAGATTATGTATAACAGAAATTCATACTGTACTAATGTTTCAAATAGTATCACTTTCATTCAGAAAAGAACAACTGGGATGATTTGATGAAATAGGTTAAGGGAGAGTTTTTAGTATATTCTAGAACTGATTGTATATTTGAACTTACTGATTTTCCATACTAATTCTGTATTCAACTACAAGAATCATCTTGTTTTTTAAAATTTTCTTTTGTTTTGTATTTTTTTTTTCAAGATTTTATTTATTTACTTGACAGCAAAAGCAGGGTCCCCACTGAGCTGGGAGCCCAATGTGGGGCTGGATCCCAGGACTCTGGGATCATGACCTGAGCCAAAGGCAGGTGGTGCCCAACCAGCTGAGCCATCCAGACACCCCCATCTTGTTTCTAATAAGTTTTTCAGTTGATTTTTTTGAGTTTATAGTTATTGGGGCACCAGGGTGGCTCATTCAGTTAAGTGTCTGCCATCAGCTTAGTCAAGGTTCTGGGATCAAGCGTTGTGTCGGCTCCTTGCCCAGCTAGCTGGGATTCTGCTTCTCCCTCTCCCTCTGCACATCACTTGTGCTCTCGCTCTTGCTCTCTCAAATAAATAAATAGATCTTTAAATAAAGTTTATGAGTATTCAGACATTTGTGAACAGCAATAATTTTACCACCTTTCGTATTTTTTGTCTGATTTTTTTTTTTTTTTCTTTTGGCTTATTTTGTTGGCTAGTACCTTCAGGACAATGTTAAGTTATTGAGAAAATAGTGAACATTCTGAATTTGTTTCTTGGGAATGCTTCTGATGTTTCCCATTATCATGGGAGTTATTTTGACTTTTGCATTGGAACATTTTATCATGTTAAGGAATTTTCTATTCAGATTGTTTTCTTTTACATCAAGAAAGATTGTTGAATTTTGTTAAATGCTATTTCATTGTCTATGGAAATAGTCATTTGATTTTTTTCATCTTATATCCCTTAATATGATAGATTATATTAAATATTGAATTCAAAGATTGAAATCCTGAATTCCAGGAAAATTTCTACTTTCATAGTTGTAATCATTTTATATAAACATTAAAAGTTTTTATTTTTTAATGCTCTAGATTAGTTTAAATAGAATTGGCATCTGTGCTTTGTAAGTTTGGTAGTATTCTGAGCTTGGGGTTTTTTATGGCGTGTAGGTCTTAACAACTTTTTAAATTCAATAGTAGTTAATCCTTTTGGTTTTCTGCCTCGTCCAAGGTTAGTTTTGTTAAAAATATATGTAATTACTCATTCTCCAGTTTTAAAGATTTATTTTTTGTGAGAGAGAGAGAGAGCGCATGGGCACGCATTAGCAGGAGGGGCAGAGGGAGAATCTGAAGTAGATCCCACAACTGAGCCTGAAGCCTGATGTGGGGCTCATCCCACAGTCCTGAGATCATGAGCCTGAGATCACGACTGGAGCAGAAACCAAAAGTTGAATGGTCAACTGACTGTACCATCCAGGTACCCACTCATTCTAGTTTTGAAATGTATTTCTATAGAGTGTTGTAATAGCAGTAATCATTACTGTCAGTGATTTAAATTTTTTTTTTTTTTTTTATAGGGCACCTGGGTGGCTCAGTTGGTTAGCTTCTGACTCTTGATCTCACCTCAGGTCTTGATCTCAGGGTCATGAGTTCAAGCCCCACATTGTGGGCATGGCATGTGCTGGGCATGGAGCCTACTTAAAAAAAAAAGAAAGCTAAAAATTTGTTTTGTATCTGTGATTATTGCTTCCTTTTTGTTTCTTATTATGTATATTTGTACATTTTCTCTTTTGTGATTGTTTTTCTTAGTTGTATATGTATCTTTTTTCTCTCAAAGAACCAGCTTTTAAGAAATTACTTCTTTTTATTCTTTTTTTTCCTCTTAGTCTTATTTTATTCCTGAACTTAAATTATGTACATCATACATTTATTTTCTTTCTTTCTTATTTACTAACAATAAATAAATTAAATGTGTATTTGAGGTCATGATAGTTTCTGATCACTGCTTAATTTTATTCCACATGTTTTGATATGTAGTGATTTACTTTGATTATATTCTAGATATCAGATTTTAAAAATTTAGTATTTAGAATTTAAGCATTTTTTCCAGGTGACAAATGTGTGTTTGTATGTTTGGTTTCTGGTTTAGTTACTGTTTCTAGTTTTGTTGTATTGCTTTCAGAGCATATTGTTTAATAATATTTCTACTTCTTTGAATTGAATTTTTT
The DNA here is from genome assembly GCF_902655055.1 of Lutra lutra. Lineage (NCBI taxonomy): Eukaryota > Metazoa > Chordata > Mammalia > Carnivora > Mustelidae > Lutra > Lutra lutra. The sequence continues at coordinate 72,604,650 of NC_062280.1, read as the reverse complement.
TTGGTCGTGTGCTATTTGGTCAATTGTTGCCTTTCACAAACACTTGAAGATACATATTTTTTTTCCAGGTACATAGAGCTTAATAATATCAATGAACACTACCTTATTATGTCATATAGTTCTTATGTATTCTAGTAATTTATTTCAACCTCTCTCTGTTCAGTTTTGCTTTATGAATTTTCCTTTAAAAGAAACCTTTTTATTTTGAAATAATTATAGATTCACATGAAGTTGCAAAAAAAAAAAAACCAAAAAAATGTACAAGCACGTCCTTTGCATCCTTCACCCAGCATGCTCCAGTGGTAAGATCTTACATGAGTAGTAAAATATCACTACTAGGAAACTGATGTTGGTTCAATTCACAGAGTCTATCAGAGTTTACCAGTTTTACATGTGCTTTTGTGTGTGTGTGTGTGTGTGTGTGTGTTTTATTTCTGTGTAATTTTATTACATCTGTAACTTCATGTCACTACCCCACAATTCAGATTCAGAACTATTCTGAAACTACAGGACTTGAAGTGCCTGGCTGGCTCAGTTGGTGGAACATGTGGCTCTTGATCTCAGGGTCATGAGTTCAAGCCCCACATTGGGTGTAGAGATTACATAAATAAATGAATAACGTACAAACATACATGCACACATACCACAGGGCTTCTTTTTGCTATCTCTTTGTAGTCATATCAATCCTCCTCCACCTGCCCCATTCTTAACCCTTTCACCCACTAATCTGTTTTATAATCTTTATAATTTTGTTTTTTCAAGAATTATAAAATGAGGTCACATTGCATATAATCGTTTGAAACTGGCTTTTTTCATTTGGCATATTCTTGAGATCCATTCAAAATGTTAAGTGTATTAATAGTTTTTTTTTTATTGTTGAGTAGTATTCCGTGATAATGACATACCATGGTTTGTTTAACTGTGTACTTGTTGAAGGACATTTGGATAGTTTCCAGTTTTTGGCTATTAGAAATAAGACTTCTGTGAACATTTGTATATAGGCATTTGAACATAAGTTTTCATTTCTTTGGGGTATATGTCCCAAGAATGTAATTTCTGGGGTGCATGGTAAGTACCTGTTTAGTTTTTAAAGAAATTGCTAAACTTTTTTTCAGAGTAGATGTACCATTTTACATTTCCACTGGTTGCATATAAATGATCTAGTTTCTCTGCATCTTTGCCAGCATTTAGTATTTCACTATTTACTATTTTGATCATTCTGATAGGTATGTAGTGATATTTCATTGTGGCTTTAATTTACATTTCCCTAAGGGCTCATGATGTTGAACCTCTTTTCTTGTATTTATTTGCCATTTATATCTCCTCTTCTGTTCATGTCTGTTCATGTCTTCTAATTTTCTAATTGGCTTATTAGTCTTTTTGCTGTTGAGTTTTGAGAGTTCTTTATATATTGTAGATACAAGTTATTTGTTAGTTGTATAGTTTGCAAATTTTTTCCCCAGTCTGTATTTTGTCTTTTTATTCTTTTAATAGGGCTTTTTTGAGCAAAATTTATTAATTTTCCCTTTTATGGGTTGTACTTTTGTTGTCAAGAACCCTTCCCTAACTATAGGCTCTGAAGATTTTCTTCTTTGTTTTTTTCCTATGCGTTTTTTTCTTCTAACATTTTACATTTAAATTTGTAAGCCATTTTGAGTTCATTTTTATATAAGGTGTGAGGTTCATGATGAGATTCTTTTATTTTTTTCTTTCATGGGTGCTCAGTTGCTCCAGCACTGTTTGTTGGCAAGGAACTGCATCAGTTTTTAGCACTATGAAATCACTTTCTTTTTCTAGGTTTAAAGCTTGCTTTTTTCAGTGCGGTGGGCGGAGGGTCTTGAATTCAAACTCGTGAGGTATTAAGATACAACCCTTGTTTTGTTGGTATTTGCCTAGTATACTTTTGCCAATGGTTTTATTTTCCTCAACTTTCAAAAACTCTTAGTTTTAGATGGGGTTTTATTTTTATCATCCAGTCTGAAAGTCTTTTGCTCTGCTGAGTTTAACTCATTTACATTTATTGAGAGGAAAGTTGTTGGTCTAGGTTTTGGAACATAATTTTCTATTTTGCCTTTTTTTTTAAACTTAAAAATAAATCTCTAACTATGTGGTATGTTTACTTTTGCCTAGTTATTTGTAGGAGGTTTTTGTGAGTATGGGGGTATGTCTTTCCACTTTCCAGGCTATCTAGAATTTTTCTTATGATCCAAGATATAATGTGCTAGTTTGTTCAGCTTTTATCTTTCCCCAGCCAATAGAGTTAGGCAACTGTGTATTTTTTTTCTTAATACAAAACCTCTTTTCTCTCCTGCTGCCATAGAAACACTGTTCTTTGTAAACAGGGTATTTCTGAATGGTTTCTCTTTAAGCTCTGTCTTTTCTGTTTTGTTTCTGAGGAGTTTCTACCTACAACACATTTGTCTTATTCTTGTTATAAATATGGGCTTTAGACTTTATGCTTTGAGAAGTCTGTCTTACTACCTCCTTGTGAGATAAGAAGTTTTCCTTCTCTGCTTGCACTCTTGATCTCCATTACTTTTAGGAGACTCTCCACATATTTTGAGAGTTGGGTTTTAGTTATATTTTATTTTACCAGGACAGGAATTTGTTTTTGTTTGATCTCGTTCTTGTTTAGAGTCTGTCTCTTTCTTTCTTTCTTTCTTTCTCTCTCTCTCTTTGTATTTACTAGAGAGAGAGAGTCAGCAAGAGAGCACAAGCCAGTGGTGGTGGGAGAGGCAGAGGGAGAAGCAGACTTCCTGCTGAGCAGGGAGCCTGATTCAGGGCTCGATCCCAGGATCATGACCTGAGCTGAAGGCAAATGCTTAACCAACTGAGCCACCCAGGGTCCTCTGTTTAGAGTATTTCTTTCTTTCTTTCTTTTTTTTTTTTTTTAAGATTTTATTTTATTTATTTGACAGAGATCACAAGTAGGCAGAGAAGCAGGCAGAGAGAGAGAGGAAGAGAGCAGTCTTCCCGCTGAGCAGAGAGCCGATGTGGGGCTCGATCCCAGGACCCTGGGATCATGACCTGAGCCAAAGGCAGAGGCTTTAAACCCACTGAACCACCCAGGTGCCCCTAGAGTATTTCTAAGAAGAGAAGAGGGAAGTAGAAATTATACCACTGTCAAAGTAGGAGTCAGTAATAGTATCTTTAATATCTTCACAAAGCATGTTGTTCTATTTTCATAAATTATATTTAACTGTTAGGAAAGCAAAAACCCTTATTGGAATAACTAAGATGGATTTCTGAAGTACCTTTTCCCCCCTAAACTTTGTTTTAAAAATACAAAAGAATTTCTTTTAATTTAGCCTTAAAGATGAATGCACTACATATGTTCTGCTGCTTAAGTCATGAAAGAAATTGTGTGTTGTTTGATAGCTCATTTTCTCCAGCAGCAATTCTGATAAAAACCAAAAGGAGAACCTGTTGTCTGCAAAGGGGATTACTGTGTTTTATTTTGAAGTAAGGGAGTATATTTCAGTTCTTGTAGTTTTCACACTTTGAAAAGTATATATGCTTCTAAAAAATAAAAAAAGAAAATTTACTGATTTCCTACGGAATGCTAGTCACTCTCTGCAATTCCTTCCCATGTTCTCTGTTTTCCTGTACATTTTTGCCCCCCTATATCATCTCTGTGCTGCCACTATTTCAGTGGGTTTGTAGTGGAGAAATAGTATGAGAGTTTCCTGTTGTAGCATCCTTGAGCGTTATGAGCAGTATGTCTAAACTCTTCTCTCCCTTCCCTTGATAAGGACAGTGCTCAGTGCCTTTTTTAATGCTTAGGTAGTTGTCTGAGTCATAAAAACGAGTCACCACAACATAAAAATCATATTTTGGTTATCTATTGCTGTAATAAGTTGTTCTAGAACTTAGTAACTTAAAATAACAAATGTTCGGGACACCTGGGTGGCTCAGTGGGTTAAAGCCTCTGCCTTCGGCTCAGGTCATGATCCCAGAGTCCTGGGATAGAGCCCCACATCAGGCTTTCTGCTCAGCAGGGAGCCTGCTTCCTCCTCTCTCTCTCTGCCTGCCTCTCTGCCTACTTGTGATCTCTGTCTGTCAAATAAATAAAATCTTAAAAAAAACAACAACAAATGTTCATTATCTCACAGTTTCTGAGGGGCAGGAAGGAATGTGGGAGCAACTTAGGTGGTTCTAGCTCAGGATCTTTATTCATATACAAATTTCAGTTAAGCTGTTGGCTGGAGCTACAGTTACCTGAAGGCTTAACTAAGGCTGGAGAATTTTTTTTTTTTTAATTTTAATTTATTTTTTTTGGAGAATTTATTTCTAAGCTCGTACATGTAGTTTTTGGCAGGCCTCATCTCTTCACTGGCTCTTTGCCTCAGACTTCTGTTTTTTGCCACATGGGCCTTTCCATAGAGTTCCCTGAATGTCCTCATGGCATACCAGCTGGCTTCTCTTAGAAGAGAAGAGAGAGAGGAAGATGGTGAGTGGAAGAAGAGGCCTAACATGGAAGCTGCAGTCCTTTATAACCTAATCTTGAAGTGACATACTATTACTTCTGCCATATTCTATCGGTTACACAGACCAACACTGGTAAGAGGACTACACAAAGGTGTAAATACCAGGAGACAGGGGTCATTGGTGACTTGCAAGCTAACTCCCAAGAATAGCAATGATGTATTTTAGAGTGAAGAAATAACATGAATTCAGATTCAATGTCTTCCTGCCTGTCTGCCTGCCTGCCTGCCTTCCTTCCTTCCTTCCTTCCTTCCTTTCTTCCTCCTCTCTAGAGAGGGAGAGAGTGCAATTGCGGCAGAGGCAGGACTGGAGAGGCAGAACGAAAGAGAATCTTTTTTTTTTTTAAATTTTAAAAATTCTTCATTTAAATTCAATTTAGTTAACATAATAGTATATTTTATTAGTTTCAAGGGTGGAATTTAGTGATTCATCAGTTGCATATAATAACCATTGCTCTTTTACATCAAGTGCCCTACTTAATACCCATCACCCAGTTACCCCATCCCTCCACCAGCCTCCCCTCCAGCAACCCTCAGTTTGTTTCCTAGAGTTAAGAGTCTCTTATGGTTTGTCTTCTTCTCTGTTTTCATCTTATTTTATTTTCCCTTCTCTTCCCCTATGTTCGTTCATCTGTTTTATTTCTTAAATTCTACATATGAGTGAACTTACATGGTATTTGTCTTTCTCGGACTGACTGACTTCTCTAAACATAATACCCTCTAGTTCCATCGATGTTGTAGCAAAAGGCATGGTTTCATTCTTTTTTATGGCTGAGTGATACTGCATTATGTATAAATATATATTTATATATAAATATATGAATATAACAAATAAATATAAATATATATAATATGTAATATTGCATTATATAAAATATATTTTTATATAATATAAATATTTTATATATATATATATATATATATATATATATATATATATATGGCTCTTTTCATAGTTTGGCTCTTGTGGACATTGCTGCTATAAACATTGGGGTGCATGTCCCCTTTCTGATAACTATTTTTGTATCCTTTGGATAGATACCTAGTAGTGCAATTGCTGTTTCTTGAGAAACCTCCATACTGTTTTTCAGAGTGGCTGCTCCAGTTTGCATTCCTACCAGCAGTGTAAGAGGGTTCCCCTTTCTCCACATCCTTGCCAACATCTGTCATTTCCTGAGTTGTTAATTTTAGCCATTCTGACCAGTGTCAGGTGGTAGCTCATTGTGGTTTTGACTTATATGTCCCTGATGCTGAGTGATGTTGAGCATTTTTTCATGTGTCTATTAGTCATTTGTAAGTCTTTAAAGAAGTGTCTGTTCATGTCTTCTGCCCATTTCTTGACTGGGTTTTTTTTGTTTTTCGGGTGTTGAGTTTGATAAATTCTTTATGTATTTTGGATACCAGCCCTTTATCTGATAAGACACTTGCAAATATCTTCTCCCATTCTGTTGGTTATCTTTTGGTTTTGTTGACTATTTCCTTTGCTGTGCAAAAGCTTTTTATTTTGATGAAGTCCCAGTAGTTCTTGTTTGCCTTTGTTTCCGCTTGCCTTTGGAGACCTGTCCAGCAAGAAGTTGCTGTGGCTGAGGTCAAAGAGGTTGCTACCTGTGTTCTCTTTTAGGATTTTGATGGATTTCTGTCTTGTATTTAGGTCTTTCATCCATTTTGAGTTTATTTTTGTGTATGGTGTAAGAAAGTAGTCCAGTTTCATTCTTCTATATGTGGCTATTCAATTTTCCAAATACCTTTGTTGAAGAGACTGTCCTTTTTCCATTGGATATTCTTACCTGCTTTGCTGAAGATTAGTTGACCATAGAGTTGAAGGTCCATTTCTGGGTTCTCTATTCTGTTCCATTGATCTGTATGTCTGTTTTTGTGCCAATACCATAGTGTCTTTACTACAACTTTGTAATAGAGCTTGAAGTCCGGCACTGTGATGCCACAAGCTTTGGTTTTTCTCTTTCAACATTCCTTTGGCTATTTGGGGTCTTTTCTAGTTCCATACAAATTTTAGAATTATTTGTTCCAGGTCTGTGAAATATGTCAGTGTTATTTTGATAGGGATTGCATTGAATGTGTAGATTGCTTTGGGTAACATAGACATTTTAACAATATTTGTTCTTCTAATCCATGAACATGGAATGTCTTTCCATTTCTTTGTGTCTTCCTCAATTTCTTTCATAAGTGTTCTATAGTTTTCAGAACACAGATCCTTTACCTCTTGGGCTAGGTTTATTCCTGCATATCTTACGGTTTTTGGTACAATGTAAATGGGATCAATTCCTTGAATTCTCTTTCTTCTGCTTTATTGCTATGTATAGAAATGCAACTGACTTCTGTGGATTGATTTTATATCCTGCAACTTTGCTGAATTCCTGTATCAGTTCTAACAGTTTCTTGGAGTTTTTTGGGTTTTCTACATAGAATAACATCTCATCTGCAAAGAGTGAAAGTTTGACTGCTTTGCCAATTAGGATGCCTTTTATTTCTTTTTGTTGTCTGATTTTTGAGGCTGGGACTTCCAGTACTATGTTAAACAATAGTGGTGAGAGTGGGCATCCCTGTTGTATTCCCAACCTTGGGGAAAAGCCCTCAGTTTTCCCTGTTCAGGATGATATTCGCTGGGGTCTTTTGTATATGGCTTTTATGATACTGAGGTATATTCCCTCTCTCCCTACATGGCAGAGAGTTTTTTTTATCAAGAAAAGATGCTGTATTTTAACGGATACTTTTTCTGCATCTATTGAGAAGATCATATGGTTCTTGTCCTTTTTTTATGTAGTGTGTCACGTTGATTGATTTGAGGATGATTTGAACCACCCCTGCAGCCCAGGAATAAACTCCACTTGGTTGTGGTGTATAATCATTTCAGTATACTGTTGGATCCTATTAGCTAGTATCTTGGTGAGAATTTTTACATCCATGTTCCTCAGGGATATTGGTTTGTAATTCTCCTTTTTAGTGGGGTCTTTGTCTGGTTTTGGGATTAAGGTAATGCTAGCCTCATAGAATGAGTTTGGAAGTTGTCCTTCCATTTCTATTTTTTGTAACAGTTTCAGAAGAGTAGGTATTAATTCTTCTTTAAATGTTTGGTAGAATTTCCCTGGGAAGCCTTTTGGCCCTGGGCTCTTGTTTGTTGGGTATTTTTTTTTTTTTTTTAACTAGTTCAGTTTCTTTGCTGGTTATGGATCTTTTCAGGTTTTCTATTTTTTCTCCTCTCAGTTTTGGTAGTTTATATATTTCTAAGAATTTATCCATTTTTTTCCAGATTACCTTTTATTGGCATATAATTTCTCCTAATATTCTCTTGTAATTGTATTTCTTCAGTGTTTCTCTTTTCTTTTTGATAAGTCTGGCTAGTAATTTATCGATCTTATTAAATTCTTCCAAAGATCCAGCTCCCTAGTTTCACTGATCTGTTCTATTTTTATTTTTAAATTTCTGTATCATTGATTTCTGCTGTAATATTTATTATTTCTCTTCTCCTGCTGGATTTAAGCTTTATTTGCTGCTCTTTTTTGAGATCCTTTAGGTGTAAGGGTAAGTTGTGTATTTGAGATTTGTTTCTTTTCTTTTTTTTTTTTTTTTGGCCTGATAGACTTTTTTTTTTTTTTTTAAGATTTTTATTTATTTATTTGACAGAGATCACAAATAGGCAGAGAGGCAGGCAGAGAGAGAGGAAGAAGCAGTCTCCCTGCTGAGCAGAAAGCCTGATGCGGGGCTTGATCCCAGGACCCTGAGATCATGACCTGAGCCAAAGGCAGAGGCTTTAACCCACTGAGCCACCCAGGCGCCCCCTTGAGATTTGTTTCTTGAGGAAAGCTTGTATTGCTAGATACTTCCCTCTTAGGACTGCCTTTGCTGCATCCCAGAGTTTTGAACTGTTGTGTTTTCATTTTCATTTGTTTCAATGAATTTTTAAAATTCTTCTTTAATTTCCTGGTTGGCCCACTCATTCTTTAGTAGGATTTTATTTAACTTCCCTTTCAAATTTTTTCTTGTGGTTCAAGTTTTATAGTATTGTGGTCTGAAAATATGCATGACATATGATCTCAGTCTTTTTTGTACTGGTTGAGACCTGATTTGTGATGTAGTGTGTGGTCTGTTTTGGAGACTGTTCCCTCTGCATTTGAGAAGAATGTGTATTCTGCTGCTTTAGGATGTGATGTTCTGAATATATCTGTGAAGGTCATCTGGTCCAGTGTGTCATTCAAAGCCCTTGTTTCCTTATTGATCTTCTGCTTAGATGATCTGTCCATTGCTGTGAGGGGGAAATTTAAAGTTCCCTACTATTATTGTATTATTATCAATGAGTTTCTTTAACTTTGGTATTAATTGCTTTATGCTCCCAAATTAGGGGCATAAATATTTATAATTGTTAGATCTTCTTGTTGGATAGACCCATTTATTATGATATAATATAATCCTCTCTTTTTACATTCTTTGCTGTAAAATAATAGTTTGTGTGATACAAGGATGGCTACTCCAGGTTTCTTTTGATATCCATTAGCATGACAAATGGTTCTCTACCCTGTCACTTTCAATCTGGAGGTGTGTGGGTCTAAAATGAGTTTCTTGTAAGCAGTATATTGATGGGTCTTATTTTTTTTAATCCATTCTTATACCTATGTCTTTTGATTAGAGCATTAAGTCCATTTACATTTAGAGTAATTATTGAAAGATATGAATTTAGTGCCACCCAGGCACCCCTACAATGTATTGCTTTTATGAAATTATGGATGATGTTTGTATATGTTCTGCCATGTTCTTTGGAAAAAGAGGTTTTTTGCTATAGTTACATTGAATTTAAGAGATGACCTTAACAAATATGTGATTAGGATCATTCTTTAATTTACTTTTAATATCATTTGATGTTTTACTAATATAAGGCCCAGAGAATTCTCCTCATAAAATATTTAAAAGTGTTTAGCTAAGTTTACTTATCAAGTACTTAGTTGAAGGTAGGCTTTTTTTCTTCTAGATAGCTTATTTTGTTTAGTAGGGAAGATCCTTCCAATGTTAAATAATAGGGAAGTAGTAACAACTTGCATTTATTTATTCATTTTTTAAAAGATTTTTTATGCATTTATTTGACAGACAGAGATCACAGGTAGGCAGAGAGGCAGGCAGAGAGAGAGGAGGAAGCAGGCTCCTTGCCAAGCAGAGAGCCCAATGTGGGGCTTGATCCCAGGACCCTGGGATCATGACCTGAGCTGAAAGCAGAGGCTTTAACCTACTGAGCCACCCAGGTGTCCCGCAACTTACATTTATGCAATGTGCTGGATTTGTAAAATGCTTTTACCTCAATGCATAGGAATAGACAGATTTTTGGAGTTGATGCTTGCTTAGTTAGAGGGGACTGTATAATTTGTTTTTTGAGGGAAGGTTTCATAGACTCCTTACAGAGTGATGAACACAGTGGTCTCTCCAGAGAAATAAAGTTATGCACACAATGGCAATTTCATATTCTGGGGTACCCTCAGAAAGTCTGGATTTTAGGTTGAGAACTCTTGAATGCAGATGTAGACCTCTGATGTCTCTGAAAGAGAGGAGTACTTTCTGATTTTCAAAATATAAAGGGAAGCACTGTACTGAACTCTAAGTGGAAATGTGTATTTGTTTTCATTTTATATGTCTTCTAATTCACTTATCCTAATAATGGTTTTTGTTTCTGAATTTTGCTTCCTCTGTAGCATCTGGAGCATAAGAACAGTGCTTATTTTCTTCTTTTCCAAGAGAACAGAAAGAAATAGTAAGTTTAATTTCTAAATTCTTATAAATACATTTAAAAAACCACTTTCTGATAGTGCATTGGTTTGTAACTGAATGGTAGGTTATGAAACGGTGTATTGAAATGAAAATCTTGTAAATATTGAAGGGTTGTTTACTATCAAGCATTTTGAATAATCAAGAGGATTCTCTGTGTTATTTTTGTCTTGTTCATTCAGAATTTTTTTACACAAAATGACTAATTTCATTAATTCATCTCTTAAATTGAGAGAAATTATTTGTTAATCTTTATGCAAAACTTACATTATTGTAGAGTAGAATATACTTAGACATCTTTTGATTTGTACTATTAATTGTACCATTCTCTTTAACCTCATAGCTCCTAGGCTTTTGTTTTTATGGAAACATGCAAATTGTGATAATATTTCCTTCTGTATTCTGTGTATGTATAGATTTTAAATATTTTCAGGTCTTAAAAGTATGAGTTATAATTTAACAAATGTATATAAATTTTATTTAAATGAACTTTATATGTGACTTCTTTATTCTTTTCTTGTTTAACTTTTCACTGTGGAAAATTTCATATACAAAATTACATACGCAAAAGGAGGGTAAATAGTATAAGTCCTCATATACCTATCACACAACATAAACAACCATCAACTCATGGTCAGTCTTGTTTAATTTTTAACTCTATCTACTTATCTACCTACTGTATTATTTTGAAGTATATCCTAGTTATATCTATCCAAGACAGACTTTTAAAAAAATACATTATATAGTACATTATCATTAATGTAATACAATACATTATCCTGTCTGAAAAGGAATTCTTTTTTTTTTTTTTTTTTTCTTTTTCTTAAATTTATTTATTTGACAGAGAGAGATCACAAGTAGATGGAGAGGCAGAGAGAGAGAGGGAAGCAGGATCCCTGCCGAGCAGAGAACCCGATGCGGGACTCGATCCCAGGACCCTGAGATCATGACCCGAGCCGAAGGCAGCGGCTTAAACCACTGAGCCACCCAGGCGCCCTGAAAAGGAATTCTTAATATCATAAAATATTAAACATATTTTGTTTGTTTAATTCAATATCCAAATAAGGTTCATACAGATACATGACTTTCAAACTGCCCCCCTGAGTTACGGCTTCTCTCCAACCTGGTTTAGGCTCACTGGGCTAGCCCAGTGACCATTCCTTGCAGATACCCTTGATTCCTTTGCCCCTCTTTTGCATCCTACTTGTCTGGCAAAAACTGTACCTTCTTTAAATACAATTATATGCTTAATCTGTGACTGGCAAGACTCTATCCTGGTTAAAACTTTCATAAGCTTAATCTGTCCCTGCATCAGAAACTCTAAATTTATTAGAGGAAAATCATACAGCATGCTGACCAGACTTATTTTTTTTTTTTTTAAGATTATTTATTTATTTATTTATTTGAGAGAGAGAACATGAATTGGCGGGCTGCGGAGGAGCAATGGGAGAGGGAGAAGCAGACTCCCTGCTGGTCAGGGATCCTGATGTGGGGCTCAATTCCAGGACACTGGGATCATGAACGGAGCCAAAGGCAGATGCTTAACTGACTGAGCCACCTAGGTGCCCCTGACCAGACTTATTTTAAATTTATATTGTAAATATTAAATGTATACTCAGTACTGTTGCACAGTCCTATTTCATAGTTTCTTAGAAAGTTCACTTTTTTCTCTTTAAGAGTATTTTTTGAGATGGTATTTCTCTTCAAATAACTAATACCTGCCTTCCTGCAAATAAACAAAAACCAAACCAAAATAAAACCAACCAATCAACCAACCAAATAAAAATTCAAAATTCACAAATAAGCAAAACCCCACAAAAATCTACCTGGTCACTCTCATGTGTTAGTCTCACTTTATGGAGAAAATAGATAAAAACAGATGAGAGCTACCTCCACCACCAAATATATCAAGTTAGCTCCATCTGTTACTCAGTGTGTTGTCATCCTTCTGTGGTAGTCTGGAAGACTGACCTTGATTCCATCTATGGCTAAGCTCTCCATTTATGCTTTGGATTTTGGATATTCTGGCCATCTCAAGAACATTGTTCTTGCAGTTATCTCTTCCTGCCATTATACTCTTTTGTATTAGCTATTTCTATTTGATTGTCTCTATTGGTATATAATCTCCCTTCCATATAAACAACTGGGGGGAAATCCCTGTCCTGACTTCATATTCCCTTTAATCTACCATGAGTTTCTCTCTCCACTTCAAAGTCCTGTCATCTCTACTGCCAACATTATTTCAGATCTGACCACTTCTAACCTGCTTTACTATTACTACTGTTCTAATTCAGGTGATCATCATCTCCTACTTATACTAGGAGTGGCTTCCTAAGTAGTCTATTTTTGAGGTATATTTAGTCCTGTCTTTTCTGTTTCAGATTCTCTATTGATTTCCTGTGGCAACTAGAGTAAATCTGAATTATTTTATCCTACTTTCTGGGTTATGCCCAATCTCTAACTTCATCTCTTCCTAACTCTATGTTTTTGCTTTTGCTCCAGCCACATTGGCTGTCTTTTTGTCCTACAGGTAAGTTTTAATTCTCTGAACATCAGTTTCCTAACTTGTAAAGTGGAAACCTATATTATCATCATCATAAACATAAAATGTTTAGGATGGATTATTATGAGTATTAAGTGAAACTATATGCCAAAATATATAAAAATTGCAAAGTGTTAATATACATATGGGCTGATGGTGCTGATTTTTCTTTTCTGTTCCTTATTCTTTTTTATTTTTCTTGTTTTTTAAATTTTTCTTGTCTTATTTAATGGGTTAGGACTCAGTATAATAGTGAATTGAAGTGGGAATAGCAGATTCCTTGTCTAGTTTCTGATTCTCAGTGGAAAAGCTTTTAATTTTTATCATTAAGTATTATGTTTGCTGTGGTTTTAAAAAATATTGATACTATCATATTAAAGAAACTAAGCATATGATGTTGTTTCCAGTGATATTTGATAGTATGGTAAATACCAGGAGGACAGGAATAAGTTTAAAACAAATATGTTCTCTGACCTCATAGAACTAACAAAATAGTAGAAAATATAAGAAAACTTATTTTAAAAGAGTGCTTGGAAACACTTTTCTAAGGAAATTAAATGTATGAATATTTTAACTTACAAATAGGCACATCACGACATGGTTACTATATAAAGGGGTTGCATTAAAAATTTACTTCAGGGATCCTTTTATTTAAAAAAATCTAATTCATTTGAATAGGTATTACATGTACATTTAAAATAGACATCAGAAAAGATTATCTTACTGTCCTACAAATATATTTTTTTAGCATCAAGTCAGCCTGAAGCTATTGATTGTGTCCTTGTTTTTTGTTCTGTATTAGTTTTATTTCCTTTGTTTTTTGCTTTGGACATGGTATAGATTAAGGGTTGGCAAACTATAGCCTGTGGGCCAAGTCCTGCCCACTACCATGTACAGGTCATGACTTAAGAATGACTTTTAGGGGTGCCTGGGTGGCTCAGTTGGTTAAGTGGCTGCCTTTGGTTCAGGGTCCTGGGATTGAGCCCTGCATCAGGCTTCCTCCTCCCCAACGAGCCTGCTTCTCTCTCTGCCCCTCCCCCTGCTTGTGCTTCTCTTTCTCTGTCAAATAAATAAATAAAATCCTAAAGAAAAGAATGATTTTTACATTTTCAAATCATTGAATAAATTCAAAAGAATATTTTATGACATTACATTTATATGAAATTGAGATTTCTGTTTTTACTGGATCAAAACGCTGCCCATTCATTTAAATGTTGTCTGTAGCTGCTTTCATCCTACAGTGGCAGAGTTAAGTACTTGTAGCAAACTGTATGTGGTGCTCTCATCTCAACACTTGAGACTGTTGGAGAATGTACAACAAATGACACAAATTTATAACTTGACCTTTCATGTGCCATATGTATTGTGACAATTTTATTTAATTTTTTTTTAATTATCAATGCATACTCAACATGTAAAAACAACAAAAGAAGAGAAGATTGGACTTGGAATGTTGCATTTTTAGGGCATAGTGGACTGTGCTAAAAGAATACAAATACATTGACATTACCATATTAAGTACTCATGATACTCCTAACTCACAGAAAAGCAATGGTCAGAAAAAGTAAAACATTTAAAATGGAATATCTCATCATAGCTGAATTTCTTCATAAAAATTAAAAGTGAAAATGGAGCTTCAATCCAGTAAGTTTCTGGGTGGCTTATTAGTGAAGCAGGGAAAGCTATTTATTTACCAATGGTGAATTAATTGAATTGTGTTTGATTGCAGCAGCTGAACAAAATGTGTTCAGAGAAGGTATAGAAGGTATACTTGCTTGGTTAGTAAGTAGCCTTTTGGCATGAACAATTTGAAGAACTGAGAATATTGGAAGCAAGATAGTTAATTTAAAAACATGGCAAATGATTCCAAGTGATCTTCCTTGGCTCTGATATTGCTCAATTGTAGTTTATTTGAGGAATCAATTTTGAGCTTGCAGTTACTGAATTAACTTCTACATAAAATCTCTATAAAACAACTGTAGGACAGAATGTCTTCAAAGTTGAAAAAACACCAGTTCAGTACAACCTGAAGTAGAATCTGCTAAGGTGTGTTATAAATATTGGTGGTAAAATATTTCCAAAGAAGATATACACATGGTCAACAGACACATGAAAAGGTACTGAACATCATCAATCATCAGGGAAGTACCAATCAAAACTACAATGAAATACCATCTCACTCCTGTTAGAAAGGCTAAAATCTAAAAGATAAGAAACAAGTTTCAGTGAGAAAGAAACCCTTGTGCACTGTTGGTGGGGAAGTAAATTGGTACAACCGTTGTACAGCCGTTGTGGAGAATAGTTTGGAGGTTTCTCAAAAAATTAAAAATAGAAATACCATATGATCCAATAATTCAACTAGTGGGTATTTACTCAGAAAAAATGAAAAAACAGACTCGAAAAGATATATGCATCCCTATGTTTATTGCAGCATTGTTTACAATCACAGAAGTAACCAAAGTGCCTATCGATAGACAAATGGATAAGGAAAATGTGCTGTGTATGTAAATATAACATATACTATGGAATATTACACAGCCATAAAAAAGATGAGACTGCCATTTGAGACAACATGGATAGACCTAGAAGGTATTATGTGAAGTGAAATAAGTCAGACTGAGAAAGACAACATATGATTCTACTCATAAATGGAATCTAAAAAAACCCAAAAAACAAAAAGCAGAATCAGACTTGTAAATACAGAGAATAAACTGATGATTGACAGAGGAGAGGAGAGTGGGAGATTGAGCAAAATGGTAAAGGGGGGAGGGAGATATAGGCCTCAAGTTATGGAGTGAGCAGGTCATGGGAATAAAAGGCACAGCATAAGAAATACAGTCAGTGATACTGTAATAGTGATGTAACAGGACAGATGGTAGCTACACTTGTGAACATATCATAATGTATAAACTTGTCCAATCACTAAGTTGTATATCTGAAACTCATGTAGCATTGTGTGTCAACTATACTAAAAAAATGTGGGAAGCAGAAAAAGGCTTATTTGGATTAATGTACAAACTTGTGAAATTGTAAAGTGTTTAAATTTTGTGGTTATTCATTGTGTTATGTGACAGGGGGTTCTTTGCCGAGCGTAATTGAACCTACCATGTGTTATTAAATTAGTAGTGTCAATGGGAACTTCATTTATGCTCATGAACTTAACCATTGTCAATTATGTGAACTTTAAGCAGATACAGAAGCTGACTATCATAACCTGCCCAGCCCCACAGCAGTTTGATGGCTCAGCAGTGGTAGAGTTTTATTGTGATATTTTGAGCTCAGGGCCTAGAGTGTAATATTTCTGCATGCAAAGAATCACCTTCAACCTCTGTGATTGAATGCTGACTGGCTTTGGAAAATTAGCTTTTGCTGCAGAGTTGATAATGGTTCTTAATGAATTCAACCTAAGATTGCAAGACAAAACAGTCCTTATGTGCAAAACCTATACGCTATAAAGTCATTTTGGAAACAAATATCATTGTAATAACACAAAGTAATTTTTAAAAAAAGACTGTGAAAAGTTAAAACAAGAAGCACGATTTCCATTCCCCCAGAAATTTGCATCAAGTATGTGATCTGAGCTCAAACAATAGTTCCAGCAGTGTTTTTCACACTTGGTCTTAGCCAACAGAGAAGCAATCCAGCAGTGATTTTCAGACTTCAAGAAATGCAAATGAAGTTTCCATATTGCAGAATCCACTTAACTGTACAATTGAGGAGCTTCCACTTATTTTCAATTGGAAGTGATTAATTTCCAATGTAATGATAAGAAAAGCCAAATATCAATAGAAGAATTAAAGAATTCTATAAATGCTTTCCAGTCAATGAATATCCTCAGTTAAAATCATGTGCTTGTTGATTGATTTCAGTATTTAGCAGTACCTATACATGTGAAAAAACATTTTCAAAAGTCAAATGTGTAAAATCTCATGACAGATCAACATTTGCAATTGGTTTTGATGATAGGGAACAGCAACTTTGAACCTCATTTAAGTGAAATGTTTTCTACTCACCCAAAAGAAAATAATTTTATTCTTTTCAGTGATAGACCTATGTCACAAAAAATTGAACTTAATTATTATTACATTTTGAATTTTGTCAGTAAAGATTTATGGAAATTTGTTCATTCTTTTGCTTTAAAAGTACTTATTCGATTTTGCCTTTTGGCCTATAATGCTAATATTTACTGTCTGTCCCTTTTTGGAAAAAATTTTCTGACTTCTGGATTAAGGAATAAATATTTCATTGCTCTTCTCTAACTATAGATGACTACTCTCTTTACACATGTTAGCAGACTTTTTTTTCCCCTTTAGTAGTAAGTTGGCTAACACATTAAAAACTAAAATATTGAAAAATTATAGTAAAGTCTTTGTATAAGTTTGTCTTTGGATTTTTACATAAATAGTATACTTTGATTTGGGTATTCAGATGTTTGCTATCCTGGAACTTTAATGAAGAAATAATAATTTTATTTGTAAATTTAATTAAAAATTATTACTTAAATTCTATTTGATAAAATGTTTAGGTCTTTTTAAATTTTGAAAGGTGTTTTATTCTATGTAAAGTCAATTTTTCGCTACTTAGCTTTGTAATATATAGGCAACAGTATGAAATATATATGTGTGAAGATTGAGATAATTTTTATCTGTACACATCAGTGAGAAATTCTAAAATAAGACAGTTTCCTTGTAGTTGCTTAATATATATCTTTTGGCATACTGTTTTTAAGATATCTAAGTATCTTAATATCTGATTTAGCTTTGATTTAAATCTTGTTTTCTAGATGAAGCATTGGATGATTTAAAATCCCAGAAGAAAAAAATAGTAAGTTAACTTATTTAAAATTAATTTATGTAAAACAAATAGATTAAGAACTGAATAAACAATGTTTATCTGTTATACGTTATGACCATCCAAGTAACAAGTATGGATAGCATTTTAATGATGAAGCTAAATTATGAATATTTTTGCTAATTAATTATGATTGACAGGAAAAAGTAGTTATATGGACTTTTTTTTGAGTCTGAGAATCTATGCAGTTGTAAGCTGAGAAGCAAGTAAATGAATCATTGGAAGGTTAAATGAGGCAGAGGGGTAAAAAGGTGGGTATCCAGATTGATTATTAGGGTTAAAAAAGGATCAAACATCTACATATGTCACTTCTCAGGTTTTCTGGACAGAATAAGGCTAGGTAAGGGTAGGAGAGAGGGGATCAAGAAGATTGGTTATAAAAGTGAAATTTAAATGAAAAGGCTGAAGAAAGGGGGAAAGAAAGAATTTTTTTTCTTTCATTTTCTATCAGCAGCTCTGATCACATGAGTATCTCTTGTGGGGCCAGTTAAATGTGTCCTTTGGATGTTTGGAAAGGGGACCAAGCATAAGAGAAGAAGGGCCCTAGCTATTTATAGGGTATTATCATACCCTCTAATAAGTGAATTGAACTTGGTGTTTGACTTGAATTTACATATGCCTTTTTATATAATTATTTTTGAAGTATGAAAATGATAATTGATAACAGTGGCTTGTTATGTAGAAACTTAATGAAATTTAATCAGATGCGTATGATCAGTGTATTTTAGTGTAACGTAATAAGTAACAATTATGAAACTAATAAAAATTATGAAAGTTAAGATTAGTGTAAAAATTGTTCTTTGAGGGCACAGGGCTGGCTTCGTTGATAGAGCATGCAACTCTTGATCTTGAGGTTGTGAGTTCAACCCCCACATTGGGCCTAGAGCTTACTTAAAAAAAGTTGTTTTGTGAATTGGTAATAAAAGACACTGGTCTTGAGAGTTTAAGTGCTTGAAAAATAAAAGAACTTTAATTGTGAAAGGATTTCTTATTTGTTTGAGCTTCGTCAGTGTTCTATGAATTATTTACCAACATTGCATTGACATTTTTAATGGTCCTGAAACATAGAAATATTCCCTTATATCTTATTATATTTCTTTAATTCCATGCATTATGTAACAGCCATAAATTCAAAGTGAGGAAATACTGATAGTTCTCGGTAATATAGAAATTGTGATATGATTAGTTTGGTTTGCTTAAAAAGAAGGGCTGATAGAGGTGATCAGAGCTAAGCCCTCCTTGTATCAAAATGGAGAAATTTTTATTAAAATAAAAAATATAAGAAGGAAGACAAAGAAAAAGAAGAAAATTTAAAAAAGAAATTTAAGTGAAGAGAATCTGAACCAATATCAGTGCTGTCACATGACCAGAAAGCAGAATCTTGGAAAACAGGTGATTGGGCAAAAAAGAGTAACAGAGCAGACTTGGAAAACTGAAAAGACAAGTTAAGCTGTTTACTTCTTTAATAGCCCTCAAAGGAAGGACAACATGAAGCTGCTTCATCTAGGCCTTACAGTTGGAAAATTCACTTCAGGGCCAAGAGTTGTCTATATCTAAATGGTTCAAGAGGCGTCAATATTACAGAGTAGTTTAGTATGCCATATTTCTTGCAGTATGATTTACGAAAAATAAGTTGGCTGTTCCAACTCTTTTTATTAATTAGGGAACAATTTGCATTGACTTGACTATTGTTGGTTATGACGGTTACTACTGGAAACTTCATCCCTGGACTTTATTACTCAAGCCCTTAACAGAGCTACTTTGTTTGAGTTGCTTTACACTTACTTTGTTTAGAACAATAGGTGTTAAGGGTGAGTTAGTAAAGGAGCACAGTGCTTGCTGATCATTTTGCTGGTAATGAGAGGAAAAAGAAGGGTCACTACTTTTGAACAAAAGCTTAATGTAATAAAAATTGATCTTGTTCATGGATGTTTAAGTTTAAACTCCACATTAGCTTTGAAAATACTTTTATTATTAAAATGCCTGTAGGAAAATAACTATCAGTCCAAAAATATTCAGCTCTTATCCCTCCTCTTTCAATAACAAAATGAAAACCAATTATATTTACTGCTTGACATTTTATTAAAGGTGGTTTCCTTAGGGATGCATCTCTTTATTCTGAATAGATTTGTAAAATAATACATAATTCGTATAAGTGTAATTTTAAGAATGAACATGAACTATTAATTGATTAAAAAGTTAAATTACTTAGGAAAATTAGTATCTTGACAATGATTTAAATCTAAGAACTTAATGTAACTATTTACTTATTAAAATAAAACTAAAAATTAATCTCTAATTATCTAAAAAACTCCCAAGTCTTGATGTGTACATTTTGCTATTCAAAAAAAATTCAGTTTTTGAAAAAAAAATTAGCTTAATAGATAATCCCTTTGCATCCATGGACATTCCATCAACACAGTTCAAAATCAAGATCCATCAGAACATGAGTCGAAATTTAAGTGTGTCCATGAAAATTCTATACTTTTCCAAGAATAGTATTTCTTTTTTTCCTTTTTTTTTTTTTTTTTAGATTTTATTTATTTCAGAGAGAGAAAGCCTGGGCCAGCTCACAAGGGAGGTGGGGGGTGGGAGATGAGCAGAGGGGGAGGGAGAGGGAAGGGAGGGGGAGAGACTCTCTAAGAAGGCTCCAGAGGCAGGGCTAGATCTCATGACCCTGACATCATGACCTGAGTGAAAACCAAGAGTCAACCTACTGAGCTCAACTGACTGAGGTACCCTGGTGCCCCTCAAGAATAATATTTCTATGTGGTAATTCCTTTCTGGCATTTCTCAGGAAATTTGTGATTTTCTGAATTTTGAGAAAAATCAGTTGAGAAATTAGGAACATAGGGGGAAGTGTTATAATTCTCTGAGTATTATAGCCTAACAATTAACTACAAATGTTACTGCTTCAAAGAAATCCGCTACTGCCAGTTGAAAGAAAGAGCAAGAAATGCTGACATGCTGAGCTATAGGTTAATATGGACATTTGTGCACAGGACAGGAGCATGCAGTAGAGAGGTCTTACAGTCTAATTAATCAGTCAGTCTTGCTTTTGTGGCCATATTATGTTTTATGGGCCCCGTTTCTTGTCAATGGTGAGTTATTCTTACAGAGAAGTAATAATAAGCTTATACACATGATATATTTTATGTATAATCCTATGAATGACATTCTATGAAATAAATTTTAGAAGCAAAAGTACTTAAATTAGCAAGTTCAGCATGTAATTCTGTGTAGGGCTGTTGACCTCACTAGAAGTTTCAAATGCTATATTTGTATTACCCAATAATTTTTGCTGCCATTTTCCAGTATTTGAATATTCACTGTAGGCTACAGATCTTTGTAAATACTTTAACAGAAGAAATGCAGAGAGAAAAGATGTGACTATTATTGTGGAATACTCCTATGTGAAATCAGAAAATGATGTAAAATCTGAACTAGTAAAAACAGTAATGATTTCAGCAGTATAACCAAAATCAGTGTAAGCAGACAGTATTTTCATCATTGTAAAAAAGATGAGTTTAAATAATGCAACATGTACCCTAATGCTGTGTGTTGAAGATGGTTTGGGGCACACTCCTAATAATTTGACGAGTATGAACAAAAGAAATTTTTCTATATCTAGAATATTTGGCACAAAGCAAAGATCCAGAATATTGGATAGAGCAATTGATGCTCTTTTAAAATTTTATTTCAAGAATGATAATTTACATAAATATTTGTAGGATTACCTTTTAAAATTAAAAATTATTTTCTGACATTTGTATTCATGTTCCCTTCTTTTAGTGTTATCTATGATGAAATGTCTTTGTCAAGTAGAAATAATTTTTACATGTTATTGAAATACATAATCTTGTCAAAATATTGATTCATAATAAACTATGTTTATTATTTTCTTTTTTAAATAAAAAGCCCTGAAACTTTTAGTATAATTTATCATAGAACAATTTTAAAAATTTAAAAAAATATTATGAAAAACACAATGCAACTTATATTTTAGGGAGTTTTGAGAATCTAATTTTTCATTCCTGAATCCTGGGATGAATATGTTGCGTATTGGAAACACTGCTGTTTTCAGACCCATTCTGTATAATTGGGGTATCACTAACGATTTTGTGTTTTTGTGTTAGGTACTGTTAGAGACTCTTTCTCATACATTATTGTATTTAAAGTGCCTAACAGTGCTATGAAGAAAATATTAGTTTATCTGCCTTGCAAAAAGAGAAACTAAGGCCAGTGGAATTGCTCAAAGTCTTTCTATGTAATTAAGAATGGAAGTGTGCTTTGAACCCAGATTTTTTCTGACTTTGGAGTTTAAGGTTTATGTTTTTTACACTGATCAAAATGTCTCTGTTTAAAACAAGTTATTCACCTAAAATGTTGTATGGATATATGTGTTAATTAAGCAATAATGTGAAAAATTTTTGCTAGAAGTACTAAAGAAAAGGAGAATAGATTTACATCTTTTAGTGCTTTAAAAAATGACTTTATTGAAGATACTTTACATGAACATAGACATAAAAATGAATACTTACTGAATAATGTACCAAGTGTGCAATTGCAGTCATTTGTTGAAGTTGCATTTTGGTTTTGAGTTTCGTGTGTTGTTTTAAAAATCACAGTGTTACCTAATCTTTTTAAGCCTAGCAGTTATCTTCATCTAGATCTGTGTTGTCCACATCAGTGGCCAAAAGCCCCATGTATCTTTTAAATTTACATTGTTTAAAATGGAATAAAACTACAATTCCATTCCTCAGTTGCACAAGCAACATTTGTCACATATGACTTAGTGGTTACTGCATTGTGAAGATATAAGCCATTTCCATCATTACATAAAGTTCTATTGCCACAATGTTGGTCTAAAACATTAAAAATTAATTGGATTTAATTCATTGATATTCCATGTAGATTCCTTATAGACTATGTAAATTTAAGGATATATGATATGTCCTTTTTTAAAAATCTTGATTACCAGTTTTCTCAACTCTAAAGTTTTCTTTACATTTCCTTTGCATTAGAACATTAAACTTGATTGTTTTGAGAATTTATCATAATTTTGAAATAATTAGGAAAATGTTTTATTTTCACTAAACCAAGGTTAAATTATTCATCTAAGCACTTAGCTTCTTAAATGTTGAATTGAATTTTTAATAAGGAACCCATTAACTACTGTTGGGTAGCATATTTTTAACTGTATTTTAAACTTGGTAGATGTGCTCCGTGTTGTATTCTAAAATAAATGACCTTTTGAATAAATGTGACATTTAATGAATCTAAGTGGCTGTCATTGGTCACTGAGAAGGAAAAGTTCCCATTCCAATTTTTACAAAGCATTTTCTTCTACACATTAGCTATTTGTCATAATACAACTGTCTTATACTAAAATTAAACTTTTTCTGATATTGGGCCATAACTGCTAAAATGATACTTTACTGGTTATTGCTTTTTAAATTAAACCCTGACTGACTTGAGTGTATTGTAAATAAAATGCTATAATAATGAACTGTTTTAATTACAGCCCCTAGTGTGTGTATAGAACTCAGTAAAATTTTTACTTAAATTCTTACTGTGTTTTTTCCCCTCTAAAGTTGTTTGAATCTAAGTAAAAAAGGGGGAGTTTCAGCTCTTAAAGTCATTTGAGCAAATTCCATGGCTGTTCTCCCAGTTAGTGAGTTTTCACTGCATTTGCAGCAAGCTAATTGCTTCTGCTAATAAATAATCTAAAATCGATGCTGACAGCAGTTAATTGGCACAGAGATTTTATTTTGTAAAGCTCTTGGCTAACGACCTTCTTTAAATTAATAGCACTAAGTGCTATGAGGAAATAAATCTGAGGAATTGCCTGTCATTTGCTTGTCATGTCTAATAACTTCCAATAATGATGGCTGATAGATTTTTGCACATTCCATTATTGAAGTTGGTGCATGTAATTATTCTCCTCATTATATGTAAACAATTAGCAGTATTTGGTATTTCCTTGCAGTAAAGCTGTTAAATACAAGTAACATATTAGAGGTTAGAAGCCATTTTAAAATGTAGATTTTAATTATTTGACTGTAGGAAGTCTTTGATGCTATCTGAGTATATTGTATGCTGTTTATTTTAAGCATTGTACTTGAACACTTTTGGAATAGGACTTACAAAAGTAAGTCGTGTGTATGTTTTAAAGTGTGATAATTTACGGAAATTTTTGTTTGTAGCTTGAAGAAGTCATGGAAAAAGAAACTTATAAAACGGCTAAATTAATTCTTGAAAGGTTTGATCCAGACTCAAAGAAAGCAAAGGTAAGGTTGTTATATCACTCTAATTTATTATAAATAGTGTATTGTAGTAGGTCACTGTAATAACATTATTGTAATTGACAGGAGCTTGAGCCGCCATCTGCTGGAGCAGCTGTAACTGCAAGACCTGGACAAGGTAAATAACTTTGTAGAAACTGCTGCTGCTGTTGGAAAGATCCATATTTATCCAAGTGAGTTCAAAAGTGTGATAGAGGTGTGTAGAAACTTACGTAGAATGCTTTTATGTTAATTTATATTTGGTAATATGGGTTATGACTTGGAGTGGTGGCAATAAATTTATTTCATTTTGATCTTTCAGGAATATGTTGAGTAAAGATGTTATCTGTTGAGATAAATATGTAATTGGTTTTAAGCTTTTGAAATTTAAATAATTCACCAGTATTTTGTAAGGTTTTTTCCCCCTTTCAAATGAGAATCTCTTAGCATACCTTATGAAAATCCTTACAGGGGCACCTTAGTGGCTCAGTTGGTTAAACATCTGACTCTTGGTTTTGGCTCAGGTCATGATCTCAGGGTTGTGTATTGAGCCCTGTATCAGGCTCTGCACTCAGCTTGGAGGCTGCTTAAGTTTCTCTCTCCCTATCTTTCTGCCTCTCCCCTCCATGCTCTTGCTTTCTCTTTCTCTCTCAAATAAATACATCTTAAAAAAAAAATTCTTATATTTTTATGATTTATTTTTGAGGAATTTAATGAAGATTTTTGTCAGGCTTGAAGTTTCTTCTAAACACTTTTATTTAGGAAGATAGTAAAATAATTTGGAAATTTAGAATTTCTAATAATTTAGAAAAAATAGGAATTACTGCTATATAATAATATTAACTCGCTTTTTGGAATTATCAGATTATTAGTGAAACCATCATTTTTATATCATTGAATATTATGTAAAAGTTAAAAAGTCATTATTTTAAGTGGCTACATGAAGTAATTCTAAGACTGACATGTGAAAAGATATTTTTGAGTTTGCATTGGCTTTCCACTCTTTGTTCTTTTCTCTAGACTATAGTAATATAGTTTATAAGGCTTTTGTTGCAATATAGAATATATTATTTTTAAAAATGTAAACTTCTGTTCTTATAAATCATCAGAATTGTAGCTTGGTTTATGATGTTAGGATGACATTTAGAACTTGGAGAAGTCAATTCTTTTATAAATGTCCACAAAGACCATGGATACTAAATGAGCCATAAGAGTTTTAGGTTTCCTAATTGGCTGAGCTATATGGGAAGAATCCCACCCACTCCCATTTTCTGTAAGTAGGATTTGGTTTATAGAAATAAAAACCTGATGTTTTGATGAATGTAAAAGTTTACATATGATTAAAATAAATTAGATTCTTACACTGAAACTGCTGCCTTCATAATCCATTTAAATTTTTCTGTAATTTATACCGTCTAGTAATTTCAAAAAGAGTGTTTGGTCTATAGGCCAGGTTTCTATAATTTTTTAAAGTATTTTGTATAACTGGCACAACTTTTCAAAAATACTTTTTAAATAACTTTAGGAAATAGATTTTTAAAATGTGATTTTTGCAGAAAGTTGTTGCTGTTACTTAAAAAAATCTGTTTTCTCTCATTAAAAAAGGACATATGACCTCTTTACTGACATTTATAAGTATTTATTAATATTTAGGCAACATGATTTCCTTGAAGAATTAAATTCATTTTTCCTTAGAAGCTTTTGAAACCCAAATACATTTTTTCCTTCTGATGTCATATTATAGTTATGGAAAAACCATTGCTGGTCTCTCTGCTCTTGATTCTTGTGGCACTGCTTTTGGATATCCTTTTAGGGAGAATTAACCCTTAGCTATAATATAAATGAATTGTTTATTTAAAAGAACGTTTTAAGTAATCTTAAGTGAAAACACCATGGAGAATACAGAGATGAATATAATACAGTTTTTGACCTTAGGCTTATAAGCTTTTTTTTTTTCTTTAAAAAATATTTCTTCTATAGTGTCCTATTCTAGTATGACTAGTAGTTCTTCCAGGTCTGAAGTAATTAATTGGTGTTCAGAATTTTTTCCTTATTTAAAAAATTCTAAATTATATCTCACCTTCATTCTACTTTTTGAGAATTATAATTGAGTTTTGTTGTTTTAATCTTTTCAGATCTCTTTTAGGTTCCTATTATTTTGTAGGTGACAGTCATACTTTCTATTTATGTTTAAGTTCTGTGTTCCTGTGAATTTAGCCAAATATTTGTCTTTGAACCATTATTCACTCATTCATTCTTTTCCTTCCTTCCCCTCTTTCTCCTCTCGCCCTCTCTTTTACTCCCTTTCTTGTCTTTTACCTGTTTCTGAACTGGAATAAAAAGGGGGGAAAAGTACTAAATGTGAATGTTTGTGTATACATATCTGTATAATGCAAGAGAGCTAGTAAAATAAGTACATATATATATTTTACTTGCTGTCTTGCATGATTGCCGAATGAGAACTGTGATTCATGTGTATAAGGTGTCTTTCATTTTTTGTTACTTAGTGCTAATGATATATATTATACTGAGATTGATTATAATATTTGAGAATAGTATTCTTTGAGTTGCTTAGGTTTAGCACTAAAAGGAGTGTGATATTTACAGACAAAATACTAACCTGCCCATCTCCTCCTTTTTAATAAACTTAATCTTTTAGAATATTTTTAGATTTACAGAAAAATTACAAAGGTAGTACAAAGAAGTCCCATATACCCTTGTACCAAGTTTCCCCATTAACATCTTACATTAAATAGTACATTTACTAAAATTAATGGACCAATATTGATTCACTATTATTAACTTAAAGTCCATAGTTTCTTCAGATTTCCTTAGTTTTTATCTCATGTCCTTTTTCTGTTTCAGGATCTCATCTAGGATACCACATTACATTTAGCTGACATGGCTTAGGCTTTTTTGGCTGTGCTAGTTTCTCAGACTCTCCTTGTTTTTCATGACCTTGACAGTATAGTCCCAACCCCTTTTTATAAGGAATTTTTATTAGTGGGTGCTTAATCTTAGGAAATCAGTGTTATCATTTGATATGAAAGAATAAATGAACATAAAAGGTAGATATGTGTGTATATATACATATTTACATTTAATAGAATGATCTGGTACTTCAGTGTTTAGCATTTATTCTAGTTCTTTAGGAGTCATAGACTGAGAGTTGGGAGGGCTTTGTCCTTAGTAGATTAAAAAGTAATGAAGTTTGGGGTGCCTGGGTGCCTTTGTCTGTTAAGTGTCCAACTCTAGATCTCAGCTCAGGTCTTGGTCTTAGGGTCATGAGTCAAGCCCTGTATTGGGCTCCATGCTGAAGTTTGGATTTAGTGAAAAAATGGTATTTGCCAGTATAATTTTCTGAATAGATTCTGGAGAATAAAGAAATTGAGATATTTAGGGTTGGTAAGAAATTATATTTCTTTTCAAAGTTTTAATTGGCCTTCAGGAATAAATTTCTTCTATGTACTAATCTCTGTTTTTTTTTTTTTTTTTCCAATAAATGTTTACTTGAGTATGTGCTCTCTGCCAGGCATTGTTTTAGACCCTGGGGACATAATAGGGAGCAAAACAGACAAAAAAACTGTGTGTGTATGTGTGTGTGTGTGTGTGTGAGAGAGAGAGAGAGAGGGAGAGTGAGAGAGAAATTGCCATATATATATATGTTTATATATAAAATGTTAGATGGAGGAAAGTAAAGAAATAATGGTGAATAGGGAGTGCCTTGGGTAAGGTGGGTGGGTTGAAGTTTTAAATAACGGTTGTCAGGGAAGGCCACATAGATAAATTTCATATCTAAAAAAAGATATAAAAGGAGTGAGGAAATGATCAGAGATATGAAAAAAGTGAGGGAATACGCCATGCAGATATCTGAAGGGAGAATATTGTAGACAAAGGAATTTGCAAGTGCAAAGAGTGAATAGACAGGAGGCCCAGATTGCTCTGGAAATAACATGACCAGTATGGCTGTACTGGATTGAACAATGGGGAGACTAGTAGGAGGGGCAGTAAGAGAGGAAAGAAAGAGGAAAGAGGAAGAGAGGAAAGAAAGGATCATACATTTTCTGGAGTGTAGACCATTGTAAGAATTTCATTTTTCAGTTACTTTAAAAAAAATTTGGTTTTTGTTTTGAGCAGAGGATTGACATGGTCTAAATTATGTTTTAAAGGGAAGGTTACACTGTTGAGGCTGTAAAGGGAGCAAAGGTAGCAGCTGGGAGACTACTTGGAAACCTATTGTAGTAATCTTGGAAAGCATTGATGTTGGCTTGGGCCTTGGTTCAGTAACAGTGAAGGTGGTTTTAAGAATTAGTCAGATTCTGCATATATTTTGAAGTTAGAACCCAAAAGATTTCTTGATAGATTGGATATGGCGTGGGAGAAGGAGGAATCAGAGATAACTTAGAATTTTGACCTGAGTAACTGGGAAGATGGAGTTGTCAATTACCTGTATGTTAGAAATTGCAAGAGGAGCACTTTTTGGGGAAGAGAGGAAGTTGGAGGTAATGTGGTGAAGAAAAGGGTTTGATTTTGGACCTGTACATTTGAGATGCCAGACATTCAAGTAGATATTTTAAGGAAGCAATTGAATGTAAGTCTGGCAAACAGGAATTATCTGGGTTGGAGATAGAAATCTGGGTATCATCAAAATGTGGGTGATATTAAAACCGTGAGACTGGATGAGATTACCAAGGGTGTAAATATGGAGAAAAAGGAAAAAAGGACCAAGGCTGCCCTGGAGTACTCCAGCCTTAAGATGTTGGGAGTAATGTAGAGGAACCATAAAGAGAAACTGAGAAGTGGTCAGCAAGAGCAAATCCTGGAGAATGTTGGGTCCTGGATGCTAACTAAAGAGAGTGTTTCAAGGTAGTGATCACCTATGAAAAAACTGCCAATTAGGTTAAGAGTCGAGAATTGAACATTGGTTTTTAACAGTGTTGAGGTCCATAGTCACCTTGAAAATAATGGTTTTGGAGGAGGAATGAGGGCAAGAGCCTGATTAGAGTGGGCTTAAGAAAATAGGGGAGTAGAGAAGTTGGAGACGGAAGAGGCTATTCTTTTGCATAAGAGGGAGTGGAAAAATGGATAGCTGGACAGGGAAGCATTATGTGTATGTGGGTGAACATATGCTGCATGAAAGAAATAACATGTTTGTGTGCTGCTAGGAATGGCCTAGAAGACACAGAATAATTGATGATGGAGGGAGTGGACACAGTTGATGGAAAACTGTCCAGGATGAGGCAAGAAGGGATGGGATTTGGTGTATAAGTGTGGGAGTTAGCTTTTTAAAAAAAAAATTTTTTTATAAACATATATTTTTATCCCCAGGGGTATAGGTCTGTGAATCGCCAGGTTTACACACTTCACAGCACTCACCATAGCACATACCCTCCCCAATGTCCATAACCCCACCCCCCTCTTCCGACCCCCCTCCCCCCATCAACCCTCAGTTTGTTCTGTGAAATTAAGAGTCACTTATGGTTTGTCTCCCTCCTGATCCCATCTTGTTTCATTTATTCTTCTCCTACCCCCTTAACCCCCCATGTTGCATCTCCACTTCCTCATATCAGGGAGATATGTGATAGTTGTCTTTCTCCGATTGACTTATTTCACTAAGCATGATACCCTCTAGTTCCTTCCACGTCGTTGCAAATGGCAAGATTTCATTTCTTTTGATGGCTGCATAGTATTCCATTGTGTATATATACCACATCTTCTTTATCCATTCATCTGTTGATGGACATCTAGGTTCTTTCCATAGTTGAGCTATTGTAGACATTGCTGCTATAAACATTCGGGTGCACGTGCCCCTTCGGATCACTACGTTTGTATCTTTAGGGTAAATACCCAGTAGTGCAATTGCTGGTTCATAGGGTAGTTCTATTTTCAACTTTTTGAGGAACCTCCATGCTGTTTTCCAGAGTGGCTGCACCAGCTTGCATTCCCACCAACAGTGTAGGAGGGTTCCCCTCTCTCCGTTTCCTCACCAGCATCTGTCATTTCCTGACTTGTTAATTTTAGCCATTCTGACTGGTGTGAGGTGATATCTCATTGTGGTTTTGATTTGTATTTCCCTGATGCCGAGTGATATGGAGCACTTTTTCATGTGTCTATTGGCCATCTGGATGTCTTTGCAGAAATGTCTGTTCATGTCTTCTGCCCATTTCTTGATTGGATTATTTGTTCTTTGGGTGTTGAGTTTGCCAAGTTCTTTATAGATTTTGGACACTAGCCCTTTATCTGATATGTCATTTGCAAATATCTTCTCCCATTCTGTCAGTTGTCTTTTGGTTTTGTTAACTGTTTCCTTTGCTGTGCAAAAGCTTTTGATCTTGATGAAATCCCAATAGTTCATTTTTGCCCTTGCTTCCCTTGCCTTTGGCGATGTTCCTAGGAAGATGTTGCTGCGGCTGAGGTCAAAGAGGTTTGTGCCTGTATTCTCCTCAAGGATTTTGATGGATTCTTTTCTCACATTGAGGTCCTTGATCCATTTGGAGTCTATTTTTGTGTGTGGTGTAAGGAAATGGTCCAATTTCATTTTTCTGCATGTGGCCGTCCAATTTTCCCAACACCATTTATTGAAGAGGCTGTCTTTTTTCCATTGGACATTCTTTGCTTTGTCGAAGATGAGTTGACCATAGAGTTGAGGGTCTATTTCTGGGCTCTCTATTCTGTTCCATTGATCTATGTGTCTGTTTTTGTGCCAGTGCCATGCTGTCTTGATGATGACAGCTTTGTAATAGAGCTTGAAGTCTGGAATTGTGATGCCACCAACTCTGGCTTTCTTTTTCAATATTCCTTTGGCTATTCGAGGTCTTTTGTGGTTCCATATAAATTTTAGGATTATTTTTTCCATTTCTTTGAAAAAATGGGTGGGATTTTGATAGGGATTGCATTAAATGTGTAGATTGCTGTAGGTAGCATAGAGGGAGTTAGCTTTTGATGGGAGCATGCATAGTTTGTCAGTAGTAAGGAGTGAAGACAGAGAACATGGGCCGATATAGGTAACTGGTGGGAATTGTCTTTTGATTGTATCTGTATTCTTAATGAGAGTGAGAATGGGGAAGATGATATTGGGGGCCTGAAGAGAATATATAAAATAAATCTCTAGTGGAGTGAGAGTAAATGGATTAGAACAATGTCGGAATGCCAGGGGACACTAATATCCACTTAAAGTTAATAGTTGTGAATCTGGGGCACCTGGGTGGCACAGTTTTGGTTAAGTATCCGGCTCGGTCTCAGCTCAGGTGTTGATCTCAAGGTCATGAATTCAAACCCCACAGTGGGATCCCACTACTTATAAAGAAGGAAAAGAAGGAAAAGGAAGGAAAGAAAGAGTAAATTAGGTAACAGTCATGAATTTAAAGCATGCTTGTACATGTTTTCCAGTTGTGTTTAGTTCTGTGTGGATACAGGTGTGAAGTAGGAAGAGAGTTGGTCTTAACCAGGGTTGGGGTTTTACTTAATGGATTAAATAAAGTGATAAAGGGGCAGAGGAGGTGAAATTGTTCACAAGGGAGTGACTATAACAGTGTCTTATGGGATCTAAGATGATCATGAAGGAAATAAGGACATGAGGGGAGGATGATGGACAAAGGTGTTGGGAATGTTAATAGAGGAGTCTGCAAACTACAAGATCTGTTTTATATGGCTCTTGACCTTAGAATTGGTTTTACATTTTTAAAGTGTTCTTTTTAAAAAAAATTTAATTTTTTCAGTGTTCCAATACTCATTGTTTATGTGCCACACCCAGTGCTCCATGCAATACATGCCGTCCTTAATACCCACCACCACGCTCACCCATCGCCCCACCCGCCTCCCCTCTAAAACCTTCAATTTGTTTTTCAGAGTCCACAGTCTCTTACAGTTCCTCTCCTCCTCTGATTTCCCCCAATTCATTTTTTCCTTTCCTTGTCCTAATGTCCTCCATGTTATTCCTTATGTTCCACAAGTAAGTGAAACCATATGATAATTGACTTTCTCTGCTTGACTTATTTCACTCAGCATAATCTCCTTCAGTCCCATCCATGTTGATACAAAAGTTGGGTATTCATCTTTTCTGATGACTGAGTAATATTTCATTGTATATATGGACCACATCTTCTTTATCCATTTGTCTGTTGAAGGACATCTAGGCTCTTTCCACAGTTTGGCTATTGTGGCCATTGCTACTATTGGGGTACATATGGCCCTTCTTTTCACTACATCTGTATCTTTGGCATAAATACCCAGTAGTGCAATGGCAGGGTCATAGGGTAGCTCTATTTTTAATTTTTTGAGGAATCTCCACACTGTTTTCCAAAGTGGCTGCACCAACTTGCATTCCCACCAACAGTGTAAGAGGGTTCCCCTTTCTCCACATCCTCTCCAACATTTCTTGTTTACTGTCTTGTTAATCTTTGCCATTTTAACTGGTATAAGATGGTATCTCAGTGTGGTTTTCATTAGAATTTCCCTGATGGCTAATGATGATGAACATTTTTTCATGTGTCTGCTAGCCATTTGTATGTCTTCATTGGAGAAGTGTCTGTTCATGTCTTCTGTCCATTTTTTGACGTGATTATCTATATTTTGAGTGTTGAGTTTGAGGAGTTCTTTATAGATCTTGGATATCAGCCCTTTGTCTGCAATGTCCAAAAAAATAAAAAAAGAAGAAGAATATGCAAGAGTAACTGTGTATGGTCCACAAAGCCTAAAATATTTACTATCTAATACTTCACAAAAAAAGTTTGCTGACCCCTTTAATAACTAATGGGTCATAGATCCTCTTGGAGTTGAAAGAATAACAGGGGAATTAATCTGGAAAAGTAACTGTGGTTTCAGAGAGGGGTGCTTGAACTTGAAAA
Source organism: Lutra lutra (assembly GCF_902655055.1). Taxonomy (NCBI): domain Eukaryota; kingdom Metazoa; phylum Chordata; class Mammalia; order Carnivora; family Mustelidae; genus Lutra; species Lutra lutra. The sequence goes on along the minus strand of NC_062280.1, from coordinate 72,571,877 downwards.
TGGTGCAGTTATCCCTAATGGCAAGGTTCTAGGATTTGGTTATGATTAGAAATCCTTAACAGACTCTCCTATATTTGTTTCAAAAGGAAGCTACATAGGCATTCTTTTTTACCTTTGAACATAACCCTGCATCTCTACTAATGAAATGTTTTTTCTACTAATGAAATTAACAAAAGAAAAGTCAATTGTATTCCCCCACAGCTAAATTTGAAATCAGAGTAAGTATTGTAGAAAAATTTAATGGCTCTAGAAAATGGATTATAATTTCCTTAAGTAGGTTTTTAGAGTTTACTTACTTGTGTTCCATGGCAGATATGGAAGATTAAAGTAGAATCACTAATCTTATATAATCTTGACAGCAAAGGGAATAATACTTCATATTTTGCTGTTTGGGGGGATGTATGTCTGATTAAGAAAATCTGGAAAACACTGGTAAAACAGTAAATTCACTTTTTTCGGGTGTTCTTAAGTGTTGTATCTATACCGTTACGGTTATCTATTGTATAAAAACACCCCAAAACTTAATGGCTTAGAACAACCTTAATTTGTTTTGCTCATGAATTTGTGGTGTTGTTGAGGTTTGGCTGAGATTGCTCATCTCTGCCTCATATCTCTTGGAGCTACCTGATTGGGCCCTGAAGATATACTACCAAGATGGCTTATATACGTGGCTGACAAGTTGGTGCTGGCACTTAGTTCCTCTCCACATAGACTTCTCTCATGGGGTCACTTGGATTTGCTCCAACCTGGTGGCTGGGTTCTAAGAGCAAGCAACCCAAGAGACAGAAAGTAGTCCAGAAAATTGGAGCCCCTATATTCTCTTGGTGAAGGGTAACAGAACACAGATTCAAGGGAGGAGACATAGGCATCCTCCCTCCCTCATAGGATGGCAAATCAAAGAATTTTGAACCTGTATTTTAAAACTCTACATGTACCTTAGTACAGGTAACAGAGGCATTTAGCTTCCCATCCATTTTTCAGTGTTCTTAAATGCCACCATTACCATGAACCCTTCCTGCATCCCATCACTGAATTTAATCTCCCCATTCTTGGACTCTCCATGGTACTTTGTTGGTTCCTTTTTCTATGGCATTTACCTGATATTTCATGATTTTGTGTTATCTTTGCTTGCCACCTCTATATGCAACTCTGCATTCCATTTGATAGTGCCTTACTCATAGTGGTTGCTTAATAAATGAGTTGAAGGAAATGAAAGAAATTTTTTTTTTAGAATTAGCGAATTTTGTTTAAATGTTATAAAGTAGTAATTTGCCAAATGGAACCTTGATGAACTGCAAGGTGCAGGTTGTTTAAAGTTGAAAGAGGTAGGAGACAAATTAAAGTGGAAATAGATAGTCAAGGTCATGAAAAAAAGTAAGTGTTGAGATAAAGAACTATAAAGCAAAACATATTCTGTTTTTAATTGAAATATAATTGGTATACAACATTAAATTAGTTTTAGGTGTACAACATAGTTATTTGACAATTGTGTGCATTATAAAAGACTCTCCAAGCCACGTGTAGTTACCATCTGTCACCAAAGTTAATGCAATATTGTTGACTATATTCCCTATAGTGTACTTTTTGTCCCAGTGAGGTCTTTTATAGTTGTAAATTTGTGTCTCTTAATCCCCTTCATCTAATTTGTCCCCCCACCACCATTCTCTGACAACCAACAGTTTGTCTCTGTATTTATGAGTCTGTTTTTCATTTTATTTGTTCATTTGTTTTTTTTTTTTTTTTAGATTCTACATATAAGTGAAATCATATGGTAACTTGTCTTTTTCTGTCTAACTTATTTCACTTAGTATAATACCATCTAGGCCCATGCATATTGTTGCAAGTGGCAAGATTTCATCCTTTTTGATGGCTGGGTAATATTCTGTTGTATGCATATGTGTGTGTGTGTATGTGTGTATCTGTTTATCTATATCATATCTTCTTGATCATTCGTCTGTTGATGGGCACTTAGGTTGCTTCTATATCTTAGCTATTGTACATAATGATACACTGAACATAAGGGTGCATATAACTTTTCAGAAAATTGGTGTTTTTGTTTTTTTCTGGTAAATAGAAGTGGAAGTTGTATGGTATTTCTACTTTAAATTTTTAATTTTTTTGAGGAAACTCCATATTGTTTTCCACAGTGATTGCACCAATTTACATTCCTACCAACAGTTTACAAGGGTTCCCTTTCTTCCACATCCTTGCCAACACTTGTTATTTCTTATCTTTTTGATACTAGCCAATCTAACTAGTGTGAGTTGATATCTCATTGTAGTGTTGATACTCATTTCCTTGATGATTAGTGATGTTGAGTTTCTTTTCATGTGTCTGTTGGCCATCTGTATGTCTTCTTTGGAAAAATGTCTACTCAGGTCCTCTGCTCATTTTTAAATTGTACTATTTGTTTATAAATAATATAAGCAAAATGTATTCTTAATTTAAAAAGCAGAAGAACAAAATAATAAACTAAAGGCTAGCAAGTGGTATATATGATTAGCATATTTTTTGCTTGAAGGTAGCTTATTTGTATGCTCTCAAGTTAGGCTGAAATTCTCAATGTAGCAGGCAACACTTATTCAGCTGATTAACAATTTTAATTCCGTCTGCTGTCTTAATTCCCCTTGCATGTAGCATAACATTTATAGGTTCTGAGGTTGAGGATGTGGACATGTTAGGGAGGCCATTATTGTGCCTACTACACCATCTAAGTTGGGTAATAGGCAGTTGGAAATTTGATATTAAAATGCAAGGGGAAAGTAAATTTATTTCATGGATGTTTATTAAGCTCATACTCTTGCTAGTTACTTGCCAAATCCTGGGGCTGCAAAGATGCATTTTTTTAAATCTGGGAGCTCTTGGTTCAAAAGAGTGTGCACATCTACATAATCTTAACATACTAAGGGCCACAATGAAGGTAGGTACAAATCATAAGGCATTATAAATTTTAGTAACAATTTGCTTTGAGAATGCATTGGGAAAGGACTCTTCAGGTCTACTTCACATGCAAAGATAAGAAAAGAGAAACAAGTTGTTACCTTGAGGGACTGCAAATAGTGCTATATGCCTGAAAAAGGGAGGTGGTGTTTATGTGAGGGAGGGATAATTATGAAGTATTTTGTATGCAACATTATGGAGTTTGGGACTTTATCTTATATGAAACATGGGAAGCCTCTGGAGGCTTTGCATTTTAGAACATTTTCTTTTCTTTTTTTTTTTCTTTCTTTCTTTTTTTTTCTTGGTAATATGGAGAATGAAAGGCTGAAGACATGGAGATAAGATTAAGATATTATCTAATATAGTAAAGAGTAAAAGGTCTGTACTATATAAAGTTGTGGCAAAGGAGTTGCAAAAGAAGAGATTTAGAAGATTATTAAGATTTAAGAGTAGATTGACAAGATTTGATGATACTAGATTTGGATAGTGGGGTCTGGGAGGAGGGGACCAGATATCACCTAGGTTTTTGGTAGCTGGGTAGATGTTAGTGTTTTACTCAAGATAAGAAACATAAGAATTGGAGTAGTAGCTTTATTTAGAAGATAATGGATTTGCTTTTGGCTTTGTTGAATCAAGTGACATCCAGGTGGTATGGTTTATAGGTAATTGATTATTTTATATGGAGCTCAGGAAAAAGGTTAAGGTTATAGGTACAGAGTAGGAATGATTGGGATAATAGAGGATATTCTTCAAACCATGGGACTGACTGAAATTGCCCAGGGAGAGAAAACAGATTAAGAAGGCTATGGCAGAACTCTAGGAAACATTAACACTTAAGGGTAGAAGGAGAAAGGAGGAACTCAGGAAAAAGACAGAAGGAATGATGAGAGTTAAAATCAGAATTAAACTGGTGTCTAGAAAGTTGAAGTGTAGTAGGGATGGCATCTGCTGTCATAGTCTGCAAAGGGGGTCAGGTTAAGTAGAAGACAAACGAAGTCATCGAATCTGATAGGTTGCAGAGTTGAGGAATGAAATGTTGGGGGAAGTTTTCTCTCTCTCTTTATTTTTCTCTCTTTCATTTCCTTTGCCTCTATGGGAGGGAAGTAGTTATGGAGTCATTTTGTTATTAAAAAGTCATCCACCTATTGAAAAAACAATTTAAATAGAGAAGTAGGGCAGAGGCTGAATTTAAAGTAGCTTATTATAAGTAGGATATGTAGAAGATGATACAGTCAACATAGACCTTAGAAAAAATTTTGAAAGCAAAAGGAAGAGATGCCAGGTGCATGGTCTTTATTATTTTGATTATTTAAAGGAATCATATAAATTTAAACAATAGAGACCAGAATTTTCATAAATTTTAAAATAGAAACTCTCCTGAAGCTATATCCCCACGTCTCACTTAACTACATTTAATAATCACTTACAAAGAGCCAAATTCACCCTAAATTAAAGAATCTCCACTTTTGCAAATGTGAATCATTCAAAGGCTTTTTCTTGATGCTTTTTCTTATGAGGCTTCGCACTGGACATAATGTTGAGAAAACCTTTGACCAGTGCTAGGGAAAATATGAGGATTGTCTTTGTAGTTTTGCCAACGCTCTTTAAAGAAATTTGAAACCCAGAGTGGATAGGGAACTGATGGTATTAGCTAGGATGAAAATCCAGGCCTCCTAACTATAGTGTGGTATTCTTCCTATTATAGCTTAATATCAAAACGAGGCTAAAACCCTCTACAAGTATGTAAGCAATCAGTTTTTAAAAATCTGATAAATCAAGAGAATTATTTGTGTTATAGAATATTTATTTCAAGAATTATTTGAGAGCAAGCCTAGAGTTAAGCTCGATTTAAGTTTTTGCATAAATTGTGAATTTATACATTTAAATACGTTCACAAATAAGTTTAGGGAAACATTTAATTTGTACATTAATGTTTACATTTTATATAAATTCTAGATTGGTTAGCTTTTGATTTATTGTGATCTCTGGAACCTTTAGATGAATACTACTTCTTATAGTTTTTGTTTATTAAGTACTTATGAAGTACCTATGCTTTGGTTAAGCCCTTCGCTTTGCTTATCTCATTTACTCTTTGTAACAACTATTAAGTGGGTAAGTATTGCTGTTACAAGGAAGCTGAACTGAGTTTTGTCAGCAACTTGGAAAAGGCTGCATATATATCTAATAAACAGGGTAGAGCTGAAATTTAAATCAACACACCTTGATCCCAGAGTCTGCTTTTTTTTCTTTGTAGTTTCAAGTTTTTATTTAAATTCCAGTTAACATACAGTGTAATATTAGTTTCAGGTGTAGAATTTAGTGATTCATCACTTATAGTACAACATCCCAGGCTCATCACAAGTGCTCTCCTTAATCCCTATCACCCATTTAACCCATCTCCACCCCCTCCCACCCACCTCTCCTACAGTGACCCTTAGTTCTCTGTAGTTAAGAGTCTGTTTTATGGATTGCCTCTTTTTTCTCCCTTTATGTTCATCTGTTTTGTTTCTTAAATTCCACATGTGAGTCAAATCATATGGTATTTGTCTTTAATTTATTTCAGACAGAGTCTATGCTTTTTAACAACTATCTTGTTTTATCATTTTTTTAACTGACTGATCCACTTAGGTGCCATTTTATCATTATTTTAAATTTTGTTTTCTTTTGTTTATTGTAATATAGAAGTTTCAAATCTCATTTAGATTCTGTTTGCTTCGTTTGGAATTTAAAAATACAGACACTGATAAGGATGTTGAAACATCATCTAGTCAAGAATTGAACTTACGCACCACTCCTTATGATACTTTACCAGATTGATGTGAAATGCTTCGTAAATCTTTTTTTGTGGAATGGTATTTTACATTTAAATGCAGGAAATGTTAACTAAAACCAATATAATACTTTGTTGAATACCAGGAAGTTTTTAGAGTAATTATATTACAAAGCATTTGTGAATGGCAAATAACTAAAAGTAGATAAATCTTAGATGTTTTAAATTGAGACTACCAGAATATTTCCTAACACCTTACCAAATATAGATTTGGTGTTGTATTGCTAGCTATTTTCTCCTATTGATAGGTAACTCTTTGTTATGTGCTTTTCCTTTGAAAACAATGGAACTATGTTTTCTCCCTTTCCTGACTCTCTTATATCATTTTTCTCCTTTTTCTGTCTAAATTTAGGTTCGGAAATTGTTAAGCCATGTCTCTTTCATGGAATGTTAGACATGGTGTCCTTTGTTAACCTAGCTAGTTATAGACCTCAACTTTTAGTAGTTCATGAGTGATATGAGTGATATATGTTAAAAGGGTACTTTAATTAATATTCCCAGGGTAGGTTCACATTCAGAGAAAGCAGTTTCAAGTCTTTGTTCAAGAAGTGAAAGAATAATAATTACTTTTAATATAGTTTGATACATGTTAAAGTTTTACTTATCTGGATGAAAAATGTCATTTTTTTGGAGTTAATCTTTTACCTGAAAATGGGCTAAAAAGTGATTTATAGTATTTGATACCTTGTTTTTTAAAAATTAATTTAAATGATCTAACCTTAATATAATTTCATTGATCTTAGTACCTTTTGCAACTTTTTATTTTTTATTTTTTTTTAATTTTTTTTTAAAAAGACTTTATTTATTTATTTGACAGAGAGAGATCACAAGTAGATGGAGAGGCAGGCAGAGAGAGAGAGAGAGAGAGGGAAGCAGGCTCCCTGCTGAGCAGACTCGATCCCAGGACCCCGAGATCATGACCTGAGCCGAAGGCAGCGGCTTAACCCACTGAGCTATCCAGGCACCCTTTTTTTTTTTTTTTTTTTTTTTTTTTTTTTTTTTTTAAGTAGGCACCACTGTGGGGCTTCAACTCACAACTCTGAAACTGAGTTGCATGCTTTACCAACAGAGCCAGCCAGGTGCCCCTCGCTACCTTTTGCAGCATTTCATAGCTTTCCTAATGTGTATCCACCTTTTAAGAGTTCCTTTGAGTAAAGATAATTAAGTAACCAGCTAATTTTCAGGAGATACTAGGATACAATTAGGTAAAATCTGAAAATTTCTATATAAACTGCATGAAAAATAGCCAGATATAAAGGTAGTTCCATTTATATAATGATGATCTGCTTGTAATTTATTATTTTAGTGGCTAGGTTAGAGACTAAATTAAGAGCCAGAGGAAGATTAGTTGGTCTTGGTAATTACAGCTTACTAACTGGTCATTTGAAAATACTTTGTGTGAAAACACCATCATCTGAGATATTATGTATTTGATAAATGTGAACTATCAATACAGACATCATTTAATCCTTGTAACAATTCTATTAATATTATTATCCTAAATTTACAGATAAAGAGATGTTAATGAAGTTAGCTCATCTGAAGTCTTGTAATGCTGTAAGCTACAGCCAGGATTCTAACCAAACTTTTCTGCCAGATTGTAGTAAACTGAAGCCTGATGCTAGAGCTATCTTTTAGTTGCAATGAACTGTTCATGAAAATCTTTAACTGTCAAATAGAGTCCAAATTTAAAGTATTTTGCTTCTGGATGTATGCAATTTTACCAGTCATGCCAATTAAAATTTAACTTGTTTAGTTTTAGCCTGCTGTTTCAGGATTTGTGATAATTTAAGTTAATATGTAGAATTAAAAAGCAATAAGCACTTCTTGAGATCTTACCATCAACAATCAAGTAAGGTATTGGTGGGAAGGGGAAATGATAGAATTGAATTTTGTGTTATGGAATAGGGGATCATGAAACTTTCTGTAAAGGGTCAGATAGTAAATACAGTAAATGACTCTGACAGCCATATGATTTCTTGTAAAGAAATCTTCTTACAGCTCTTCTACAGCAGCTATAGACAATATATAAACAAAAAAGCATTGTCGTGTTTTAATAAAACTAAAAAAAGGGGCGGGGGCCTGGATTTGGCACATTTACCAGCCCCCTTACAGAAAATCTTGTAATTTCTGCAACTAAAAGATAAGATTTATTTATGATGATACTGTTTATGCAGAGTGGAAGTTTTCCTTTACTGAATGTATTGGCAAAAAAAAAAAAATTACCAAAAAGACAGTAATAGTATAAAGGAGATTGGGAATAGTACCTAATAGTAAAGACTACTTTTCAGCATTTCTGTGACTGTTTAGATTAACTACCTCATAAATTATTTCATAATTCTGGAATATACTTATTCACTCATTTCTTAGAGTTAATGTTTTTCTTATCTTGAAGAAAGCTGCCATTTTCATCAGAGTTTTCACAAATTCTGATAAACTTACTTTCCTTTATCATAAATTATGAAGGTTTACCATAAAAAGGCATAACGCATAATTGGGTGATGATTTTATTTTATTTGAATTTATTTTGAAAAGTGATATCTGTAGATAGACTTAGATCAAGGCTTTTGATATATGTAGTTGGAAGTGTAGGATGAGAAACAGAGTAATCTGTTATAGTCAGTTTTCAATGTCACATCTTACAAACTTTTTATTATGAGAAGTTTTGACCCTACAGATGCTTTCTGGTGCTACAAAACTTTATTAAACATGAGTCATTTTGTGGTATTGGCCCTTACGGATATGAAATCAAAATGCACTTTTTAATTCTTATTCTCAGAGATTCGTCAGCGAACTGCAGCTCAGAGAAACCTTTCTCCAACACCACCAAGCTCTAGCCAGGGCCCTCCTCCACAAGTTCCAGTATCTCCTGGACCACCAAAGGACAGTTCAGCCCCTGGTGGACCTCCAGAAAGAACTGTTACTCCAGCCCTATCATCAAATGTGTTACCAAGACGTCTTGGATCCCCTGCTACTTCAGTGCCTGGAATGGGTAAACAGAGCACTTAATGTTATTTACAGTTTATATTGTTTTCTCTGGTTACCAATAAAACGGGCCATTTTCAGGCAGTATGGAAATGGCATTTCATTTGAAAATAGCAGAGCAGTTATCTGATTAAGCAGGAGTTCCATATTCAATTAGCCATAACTCTTTACAGCTGGCACCTTGTGATACTGAAACCTATTTCTTGAGCTCATTTAACTGTTATGGCTTCTTTGTTTAAATGGCAATAAAACTTTGTAGTATTCTGTAGTCAACGGTATAGCATATCTTTTTATATTCTGCTTTAGAATGGCTCCAGATTTATATAAAATGGGGATAGAAGAGAACACTTCTGGAATATATTCATGCTTTTTGCTAAGCTCTTCACATATATTTTTAAGCATGACAACATATTCCAGGAAGACTATTTCTGCATTGTGATATACAATACTATTGTTGCTAATATTGGCTGGTAGATTTTTCTTTTTCTTTTTTTTTTTTTTTTAAGATTTTATTTATTTATTTGACAGAGAGATCACAAGTAGGCAGATAGGCAGGCAGAGAGAGAAGGAGAAGCAGGCTCCCTGCTGAGCAGAGAGCCCAATATGGGCTCAATCCCAGGACCCTGAGATCATGACCTGAGCTGAAGGCAGAGGCTTAACCCACTGAGCCACCCAGGCATCCCTCGATTTTTCTCTTATTAAGCTGTCAGACCTTAGTATTTTCTGACAGATACTTTAGCATAAAGTTCTATTAAATTAACAACTGCCTTTTCTATTTCATTTCTTTGGATTCTCTTTTTTCAATGTAGATCTCTTTTTTCAAGGTAGATCTCTAGGGGAAGATTGCATTTTGGGAGCGTAATTGATTATATTACCCTGCAGCTTTCTTTTGGAGTGTAATGGGACATGGAAGTCTAATGCTTCAGCAGATCACGTTATTTTGTATAAATTTCCATGTCAGATTCTTGAATATGATAGTAAATTATTTAGTTATTTTAGGATATTTAATTCTAATTTAAATTACCTTGGTATTTCATGACTAATTACTAACATAATTTATAATGATTTTGAGGCTAGTCAGTAGTTGATATCGGTATTCAGGGCACTTATAATAAAAACAATTGAAATGTTACTGTAAGAGTGTTTTTTTTCCCCTGCCTTTCCTTCAAAGAAAAGGAGCATAAGATTTTAGAAAACTAAAAAACTATTAATTTATAAACAAATTAAAGCTGGCTACAAATGAAGTGTATATAAATCATAACTTTTAAAGTAGTTACTGAAAAAATGCTTGTAAACTTGACATATAATGATGTCACTTAAGGCAGCCATATATTTTGTGAAATTGAAAAAAATTAAGTTGATTGAAAATTATTTATCTTTCTCTTGTTATTTGATATACCCATAATTTGTGAAGTTCTTAGTGGTTTAATGTAAGAACTTTTTTTGTGTGAGAATGCGTGAATTATGTACATTTGTGTATCTGAGTTTTAAGGAAATCAAAGTTTAGCAACTTGTATAAAGTAATAAAAACTGTATTGCACATAAAGAATAGGGCTATAGAGGGAAAAATGGCCTAAATTTCATGATCATGTAAATAAAACATATTTTACTAAAGTTTTTAATTCATTTTTCATGTAAAAGACCTAAGTTGTGCATTGCCAAAAATATGAATGAGTTAAATGATTTCTTATAGAGAAGATTAATAATTCATTTTTTCATTATGCCATATTTGTGGAAGAGAATCAATTTAATGTGTATTACCACAGGGCTCCCATATGTTTGAAAATTAATAACCAGCAGGTACTTGATAATTTGCCAAGCTGTGTAAAAATGACCAGTATTCCTACAATGATTGTTCTTGATGTTTGTATTAATTACTGTTATCTATAATAGCATAGATATGAGGATATGTTATTTTAAAAGTTATTAGTATGCACAGCATTTAAGATATTTTTATGAAATCTGTTGTTTTAAGTATCCAGATTCCTTTATGGACATTTTCATTTTAAACATACAGAAGTTAAATATTCCAGCAAAAGTGAAATTGACTTAAATGCTTTCAAGATATCATTTGGCATACTTATTCAAGTTGAAAATTTGATAATGGGGGATGACACTTAATGTCTGCATTCAAATTTACTTTTTGATTGTAAATGATTGAATGTTGTTAATACAAGTAAACTAACAACTTATCTGATGAAATCTGAAAAATGTTCTTGATTTGTTATACAAAGAACTTATTCTAGAACCTAAATTTCATTTGTTAACTGTTACAATTTTGACATCATTTGCCCGTTTTTAGATGGCAACAACTTTTAGGTTTGTGATTATTTACAAGGCACATCTCTTTTTATTAGCGTTTAAAATATTAATACAGTATTGCTACTCTAAAACTATTCTTGAGTACTTTAAAGTTTTGTCACAGGTGTTTTGAAAACCTTGTATCCTTATACTGTAAGGCTTAATCCAACAAGGCCTCTTTTTGTTGCAAAGTCTTTCTATGAGGTCTCTGTGTAAACCTTCATTGCTGCCTGTCTCATTGTTTATCCTGCTTTGCTTTACAGAGGCAAACATCACTCATTTATTTTATTCTCTCACTTTCTTCTCAGTGCTGCCTTCTGTGTTGTCTCTTAGTTCAGAGTATCTCCTACAAACAGTTCTTTTTCAGTTTTCAAAGATTGTGGAGTTAAAATTCATAACTCTTTATTTTTGTTAATGTTTTTATATGATGTAAATCATTAATTAAAACTAGATTATTCTTCCAGTCTCCATTTGTCTCTTCTGATATTTCTTAGCTTATTACATGAAGACAGTATATCTTTTTAGTTAGATCTCCAGTTTTTCTTAGCAGTGTTTTGTAGTGTGCAATATATAGATTTTACACATTTTCTTGGTTAAATGTGTATGTAATTATTTACACTTTTTGAGCCTATTGCAAATGGCTTTGTTTTACTATCTCTAGTTATTCATTGCTAATACACTTAGAAATACAATTGATTTTTGTATATTAGTCTTCTATAATCTTGCTAAACTTAATAGTTTTATTAGTTTTTTAGTAGATTTTATAGTATTTTCCATAGACTATCACATTGTGAATAAAGATAATTTTTCTTCTTTTCTAATCTGGGCTCCTTTATTTCTCATTCTTGCTTATTACACAACCTAGAACCTTTGGTAAAATGTTGAATAGAAGTGGCAAAAGTAGGGGAGCCTGGCAGGCTCAGTTGGTGGAGCTTGTCACGCTTCATCTTGGGGTTGTGAGTTCAAGCCCCACATTGGGTGTAGGGATTACTTAAAAATAAAATCTTTAAGGGGCGCCTGGGTGGCCCAGTGGGTTAAGACCTCTGCCTTCGGCTCAGGTCATGGTCCCAGGGTTCTGGGATTGAGCCTGGCATCAGGCTCTCTGCTGAGAGCCTGCTTCCCCCTCTCTCTCTGCCTGCCTCTCTGCCTACTTATGATCTCTGTCAAATAAATAAAATCTTAAAAAAAATAAATAAAATCTTTTAAAAAAAGAAGGAGAAGTGGAAAAGCAGACCTTCTTCCTTATTGCTGATCTTAGGAGGAAAGCGGTTACCTTTTCACCATTCAGCCTGGTGTTAGCTGTAGGGTTTGTTGTTTTGTTTTACATAGATAGCTTTTATCAGGTTGAGGAAGTACCCTTCAATTTCTATTAGCTGAAAGTTTTTATCAGTAATGGAGGGTGGATTTTATCAAACATTTTTAATGTATCTATTGAGATGCTCATATAGGGTTTTAGTTTATTTTTTGTTTTAACATCTGTTAATATAGTGAAATACATTGATTGATTTTTAAACGTTGGACTACCTTGCTTTCCTGGGATAAATCTGACTTAGTCATGGTGTTTTAATTTTTGTATATATTGTTGGGTTTGATTTACTAAAAGTTTGTTAAAAATGTTTACATCAATGTTCCTTAAGAATATTGGTCTGTAGTGTTTTTTTTTTTTTTCCTCTTGCAATGTCTTTTTTCTGGTTTGGGTATCAGAGGTATAAGAAGGTAGTCTCTCATCTTCAATTTTATAGAAAGTTTTGTGTAGAATTTATATTATTTTTTCCTTAAATGTTTGGTAGAATTTGCAGGTTGAAGAAGCTGGGTCTGGTGTTTTCTTTGTGGAAGGTTGTATTATTTTTTTATTTGTTTTTAACTGAAGATTCAATTGAACAAAATCTACAGAAATCTCTTAGGAACATAGATAATAAAAAGTTCTTTTTAAATTTTATCATGTTGAATAATTATTTCTTATTGAGTAAGCTGTGGTAATTTGCTAGTCTTTCAAAGGATTTCTCTATTTCATGTAACTTTTGAGTATATTGGCATAAAATTACTTATAATATACTTGTAAACTATTTAGATTTATGCCATTTCTCTCATTCCTGATATTAGTATTTTGTATCTTCCCTTTTTTCCCCCTGATTAGTCTGGCTAGAGGTTTATCAGTTTTGATATTCTCAAAAGAACCAGATTTTCTCTATTTTTGTATTTTCTATTTTATTTTTACTCTTTATTATTCTTTAATCCTGTTTATCTTGGGTTTCATTTGCTCTTCCTTTTTCGTTTCTTAAGGTGGAAGCTGAATTCATGAATTTTAGATTTATCCTCTTTTAGAAGACCAGTGCTCTAACCCTTGGGCTATAGGGCCTATCCTCTTTTATAGATGTTTTAGTGTTACACATTTTCCTTTACCTACTGCTTTAGCTGCGTATCATAAATTTGATATGTTGTTTTTTCATTAAATACTTTCTGACTTCCATTTTAATTTTTCTTTGCATCCTTGGTTATTTAAATGGATGTCAGTCTCCAAATATTTGGAGATTTTCTTGATGTCTTTCTGTTGCTGATTTCTAATTCAATTCTGTCATGGTCAGAAAACATAGCTATGTATTGTTTAAATCTTCTGAAATGTACTGAGGCTTGTTTTATGTCTCAGAATATCATCTGTCTTGGTAAATGTTTTATATTTAATTGAATATATATATTCTGTTCCTGTTGGGATAGAGTGGCTATAAATGTCAGGATAAGTTAGTAGCACATAGTGTTGTTCAGGTCTTCTATATCATTACTGATTTCTGTGTTTATTCTTTCAGTTATTGAGAGAAAGCTGTTGAAATCTCCAACTGTACTATTGTGTGTGCATATATATAAATATGTATATAGTATTGTATATATATACACACAAGTATATATATATATATATAACATATATACACACACACTGTAGATATGTATTTGTCTATTTTTGTAGTTTCTGTTAATTTTTTGCTTTATGTGTTTTGATGCTCTCTTATGATGCACATATATATTTAGGATTATTATGCTCCCTTGATGAATTGACTCCTTTGTCATTATAAAATTACTCTTTTTATCCCTGATAGTATTGTTTGCTCTGAAGTCTGCTCTGTTTGCCATTAATACAGATACTCCAGATTTCTTTTGATTAGTGTTAGTATATTTATATATAGTTTCTATCATTTGTTTATTATTACTTTTAAAGGATTTATTTATTTTAGAGGGGGTGGGAGAACATGAGTAGAGGGAGGGACAGAGGGAGAAAGAATGCCAAGGAGACTCCACACTGAGTGTGGAGCCTACCATAGGTCTCAAGCCCACAACCCTGAGATCACAATCTGAGCTGAAACCAAGTGTTGGATGCCCAATCAGCTAAGCCACCCAGATGCCCCTCTGTCATTTATTTTAACGTATTTGTGTCTTTGTATTTAATTTTTTTCTTGTAAGCAACATATATCAGGTCTTGCTTTTTTATTCTGACAATTTGTGGCTCAGTAATGAGGATGTTCAGACTACGTACATTTAACAGGATTGGTATATTTGAGTTTGAGTTTAAATCTTCTATTTTATCTTTTTTCATTGCCTAACTAGCTATATTGCTTTTTCATATTAGTGGGTCTTTTGGGGTTTGCAGTGTATTTGTTTAACTTACGACAGTTTATCTTCAAGTAATATAACACCAGCTCACAAACAGTTTGAGAATCTGACAACAGTATACTTACATTTCTCCTCTCTTGGCCTTTGTGCTATTGTTGCCATACATTTTACTTCAATATACTTAATAAACCCTACAATGAATGATTATTTTTCCTTTGAGCTATCAATTATTTTTTAAGAGTTTTGGATATTTACCCACATGGTAACCATTTCAGTTGTTTCCTTTGTACTACTTCTTTCTGTGTGGTGTCATTTTTCTGTCTTTTAACATTTTTATAGTGCAGTTCTGCTAATGATGAATTCTTTCAGTTTTGTATGCTGAAAAGCCTTCATTTTTCTTTCATTTTTCTTCTCTTTTTTAAAAAGATTTTATTTATTTGTTTGACCGACAGAGATCACAAGTAGGCAGAGAGTCAGGCAGAAAGAGGGGAAGCAGGCTCCCTGCTGAACAGAGAGCCCTATGCAGGCCACGATCCTAGGACCCTGAGATCATGACCTGAGCTGAAGGCAGAGGCTTGAACCCACTGAGCCACCGAGGCATCCTTGCTTTCATTTTTAAAAGTTATTTTTATTAATACAGAATTCTAAGTGATAGTTTTTCTTTGCTTTGCTCTCTTTTGGTTCGCTTATTTTCTGGTGAGAAATCTGTCATTCTTACCTCTGTTTCTCTCTATAAAATATATCTTTTTCTGACTATGCTATGATTTTCTCTTTATCACTGGTTTTAAGTAATTTGATTGTCTGTGCCTTGGTGCAAAATTATGTTTCTTGTGCTTAGGGTTTGTTGATATTCTTGTATTTGTGGGTTTATAGATTTCATCAAATTTGGAAAATTTTTGTGCATAATTTCTTCAAGTATTGTTTTCTTTCCCCCTCTTATAGACTCCAATTATATCTATATTAGGCTGCTTGTTGTTGTTCCACAGCTTGCTGATAATTTATTTAAAAAAATTTTAGGCTTTCCTTTGTGTTTCATTATGTATGGTTTCTATTACTGTATCTTCAAGTTTACTTCCACACACCCTATAATGTCCAAACAGCTATTCATCCCATCTGCAGATTTTTCACTCTAGACCTTGTAGTTTTCATCTGTAGAAGTTCAGTCTGGGTCTTTTGAATTTTTTTTCCATGTCTTGATTACCACACTGAATCTTTCCTCTAGATTCTCAATCATATCAAATATGGTCATAATAAATGTTTTAATATATTTGTATATTAATTCTATAAACTGTCATTTCTAGGTCATTTTTGGTTGATTTTTCTCATGGGTTGTATTTTCTTGCTTATTTGCATGTCTAATAATTTTTCATCTGATATCAGGCATTACGAATTTTATCTTATTGAATGCTGGATGTTTATGTCCTTATACAAAGGTCCTCTGACTACATAATCCAGTAACCTGTGAGTTATGATGTTTTCCACTTTGGCTGGTGAGAACATGCAGCACTTTGGCTCCATGTGAACACTGTTACCTTTAATATTTGGGGGCAGTTTTTTCTGTATACTCAGACGGTTTCAGTATACACATGCACCAGTCAGTAAGATGTTGAACAGTCTTGGGGCTCCTCTGTAGAGCTTTGGTGTTCTTGCTCTCTGCATTCTTTTTCTATGAACCTGCCTTGGTCTCTCCAGAGTTCCAGCTTTATCTCCTCAAACTCAGGGATGCTTATACATTTCAGCTGATTTACTTTCCTAAGCTGTTGCCTGGAAATTTTCTCCAGGCAACAAGCTGGAGCAGTTGTAGGACTCTTCTTATTCTCTTTTGGTCTCTTGGGGATCTTTATCCTACATTGTTTAATACCCAGCGTCTTAAAAACTGTTTCATGATATATTTTGCACAGTATTTTAGTTAATTTAGGTGGGAAGGTAAATTTGACCCCGTGACTCTATTATTGCCCCAAATAGAAGTCCCATAATCTTCTAATTTGTTATTACATAAGATTTTAAGAGTCTGGACATTTTATTTATTTATTTATCTATCTATATTTTAAAATGTTTTATTACTTGTATAATCCTACAAAAATATATTTAGTTTTATCTATCCATACATGTATATACATGTTTTTAAATTTTTATTTTTAAATTATTTTTAAGTTTTAGTTAACATGCAGTGCAATTCAGTAGAATTCAGGAATTGAATTCAGTGATTTGTCACTTATATACAATACCCGGTTCTCTTCACAACAAATGCCCTCTTAATAAGGGTGTGGGCACTTAAAACAATTAGTTTGGGAGGCAGGTGGGTGAGCCTGGTGGTGGGTATTATGGAGGGCACATATTGCCTGGAGCACTGGGTGTGGTGCATAAACAATGAATTCTGGAACACTGAAAAGAAATAAAATGAAAAAAAATTAGTTTGTACAGAGCCCAACATAGTTTCATTTTTTAATAGTTTATGTTGATGGTTTTGACCTAGAACTTAATTTAACATTTTTTTTGTAGTATAATATTTTTAATGAAAACTCTAATGCTCTGAAGAGATGTAGTTTTCTTTTGTTAAAATTTTTCAAAAGTTCTGACAAAAGTTCTGACAAGCATGGGTAGTACTTGGTAACTGAATTAAAATTTAAATGTATTTTATACAAATACATAAATATTTCTTTATTTACTAGGTCTTCATCCTCCAGGTCCACCTTTAGCAAGGCCCATTCTCCCGCGAGAAAGAGGTGCTCTGGATAGAATTGTTGAATATTTAGTTGGTGATGGTCCACAGAACAGGTAATGCTTATTAAAGTGGTAGGTAAATAAAAATGAGGAAAAAGTTTATTGGTCAGGGCGTGTGTGTGTGTGTGTTTATGCAGTAGATGTTCTACAGTTCTGTGGCTCCTATTTCCTGATTTTAGAACATAATAGAATATTTTATAGCCCTGCAAAGACTACATATTCAGTTGTTTTTCAGTAAGAATTTAGATAAAGTATCTAGATAAAATATAATCAAATCAAATCAAATCAAAGAGAAAACAAAATAATATTGTATGACATTTTATTTTTTATTATTTATTTTTAAAATTTTATTTTATTTTTTCAGGGTGTATGACATTATTTTTAGAGAAACTGTGTCATTTTATGAAACTTTTAAGCTTGAAGAGCAAACAAATAGTGAAAAATTGGTAGGCTGTAAGAAATGGAGTTTTATAGATGTCAGTACTGGAATGGGTGATGGTGATGATTTTAATAATGATGAAGACAATTTACATATGTTTGACACTTTTAGTTCTCAAAATGCTTTTCCACTTATTGTCTTATTTGATTTTTATAATAACCAGAGGAAGATAGGGATGATGTGAGCAGAGCAACTGTCATAGTGTAGACTTCTAAAAAATACTTAGGATAGTAGAGTAGATATTGACAAGGTTATGGTGAATATTATCATTTTAATAAAAGGATGAATTTAATGTTAGTATTATAAATCATATGTATATATTTTATATATATATATTTAATGTTAGTATTATAAATTATATATATTATATAATTATATATAATATATGTAATTATAATTTATATATGTATATATAATATACAGTTATAAATTGTATATTATTCAAAACAGACAAGTTGTTGTTTGATAGGGCCAAGTATTTGTTAAGCGTGTACACAGAGAACAGAGAGAGTATATAAATAGAAAATGAGGAAGATGTAACCTGGGATAGGTATAGAAATCATGATATATGTGAAGTTAACCTTTGGATTAGACTAAGCAAATTAAATTCATTTCTTTATACAGACTTCTCAGAGGTTTTAGTAACATTCATTGTGAATCTCTATGGGGTTCTATCTTTTCCAGTTGTATCTGGCTACAGATTTGGAGTCTGACATCCCCAGAAATACATGTTAGGAAGTAACTCAAATTTAAGTGTTCTGTCATCGGATATGTTTCTTTTAACTTTGCTTAGTTTGTTTTTAATTTGGTGTATAAATTATATTTTAAAAGGGCTGAAATTTTGACTGTTATATTTAAAGAGTATTGTTCATTGTTTACTAAGTAACATCTAAACTGTTATGACATATTCTGCTGTGCTAAAATATAAGTTAGCTGTGATGGCTAAAGTAACCTTTCCATGGGCTTTGTCTGCATTTGTAACTGACATGTTCATTTTTCCTTTTCGTATAGGTATGCCCTTATATGTCAGCAGTGTTTTTCTCATAATGGCATGGCTTTGAAAGAAGAATTTGAATACATTGGTAAGAATTATTGGGCAGTTAGATTTAAATATTTTACTCTTAAATATTTCATTCTATGCCAGTTCCTATGTAATGTCACATTGTTTTAGGTGCTATCCCTGTATGTATTTTTCAGGCATATTGTTCTTACTTTAGAACACAGAGCAAAGCAGGAAAAACAATGCAGTTGTTTTCCTCATACAGTGTACAACTTCTAGGTCAGTTTTCTCAAACTTCACTGTGTAACAGAATCACCTGAAGCACTTTTAAAGATTATCATGCCTAGGAGCGCCTGGGTGGCGCAGTGGGTTAAGCCTCTGCCTTTGGCTCAGGTCATGATCTCAGGGTCCTGGGATCGAGCCCCGCATTAGGCTCTCTGCTCAGTGGGGAGCCTGCTTCCCCCTCTCTCTCTGCCTGCCTGCTTGTGATCTCTCTCTCTCTCTGTCAAATTAAAAAAAAAAAAAAGATTATCATGCCTAGGACCCACCTACGAAGAGTCTGTTTTAATTGATCTGAGGGGAGGGGAACAGGCTTTTTTTTTTTTTAAGTACCTCAGATGATTCTCATGTGCAGCTACTATTAAGAAAATATTGCACTTAATTAATTATGCTACATTTTCTTGGGCAAGTGAGCAGGGTTCTGGATTTTAAAATACCTAATGATTGTAGTGACTAGAAATGGAATTTCTGTAATACATTTTAGATTAGTATAGATTGTTTTGCTATTAGATAACGTGCCGTGTAACTTAGGATCTTTTCTGTTTTAAAATTAATATTCTAATTCTAATAATAATTAGAAAAGGTGCTTAAAAATTAGCTTTTGGAGAGCACCTGCCATATTATTAAAACCAGAAGTAATTTCTCAAGGGATAATTTTTGAAGGGTTCTTTGACTACTTTGCAAAAGTAATCTTGAAAATTATCTCATTAATCCTTGAATTTATTTTGGTTTGTGTGTGTGGTTTTTTTTGTTTTTTGTTTTTTTTTTAATTCTCTGCAGCTTTTAGATGTGCCTACTGTTTTTTCTTGAATCCTGCAAGAAAAACTAGACCTCAGGCTCCAAGACTTCCAGAGTTTAGTTTTGAGAAGAGGCAGGCAGTGGAAAGCTCAAGTTCAGTTGGTCCTTTGCCCTCAAGAAGTGTGATTTCATCAGAGAACCAGATCAGTGAAGGTATGAATATGTTAATTAAAAAGTTTTGCCTCATAATAATGTTTGCTATTTAACAATAAAAGCATAATGCTTTTAGGTAAGAATGGATTAATTTATGAGATTTTGCAGCATGCACGTATCAGCTATGGCTCTGAAACTCTAGCCTCCTGTGTGATGGGTCTAATATGCTTCAGTTTTAAAATGTCGGTTATACTGTGATAAGCAGCATCTATCAACAGCTAGGTAAACATTGTTTTTGGAGTGACATCTTCGTGTAACTGTTGGGAGATTTGACTAGTAATGTTTTCATGGAATCATTTTTTCAATTTATTTAAGTGAAGCAGATTATAAGAATTATGCAACTACTTATAAGAGTAAAATTCTGATAAGATTTATAATTAACATTGGTGAAATAGGTTTGTGCCTACCACTGGAATTGGTAAGGTTACTGGAAGCATGAAACTTTGGAATCGGAAAGTCATCCTTGTATTCATTGGATAACTATGTTGATAGGACTGGTAGTCCTTTGAAACAGTTTTTTGGGGTCTGCAAGATTAATGTTGATAATGGATGCCTTTGATGTAAAACAGCCTTATTTTAGAGAAATAAAATTTATCAGAATTCATTGGTTTTTAGAACTCGTCTTGTAATTCTGTTTTATGACTTCGTGAGGAAGTGTCATGAAAAAATGGGGAAGAGATGGAAGACCTGACTATTAATTGCCAACTATTTCTGTTAATCTTAGGTGGGGAGATGTTTGTCGAGCAGCTCTGAATGATGGAGATGCTAAAATTATGGCTCAGGCCATGATATTTTGGTGCTGTGCCTGATAGAGAAAAAAATCCACATTAGAAGTTTAGTTCACATAGTTTATTTAGCAGTCAGTATTCATCCTTTTAATTTCTAGGAATTCTCATTTACATATATTTGAGTTCTTTATACAAGTGCTGAGTAGTGAAAAAATTGCTTTAACTGAGAATGACATGAGACAGTGAATTTTCAGATATGAGAAGTTTAGTATGAAAATTTGAGAACCTTTTTTCTTTTTTTTTTTAACTTGAAGAGTGAACCTAAAATGTGTGTGTTGATTTGGGCTTGGCTTTTGGCTTACTAACATATATCAAAATGGATTTGAACACAGATCATCATGACAAAAAGCCCTTGTACTTTCAACATGGAATCAATACCTTTACCTTCTCCAAGTCTGCAGCATCAACTCCAAACATAATCACAAGTTTTCTTCTGCTTAAGTCATGCTCTGAGCTGCATGCTGTCACATGCAAATCTCCTGCCTTGCTATTGCTGCCTCTTGGGACAGAAAACTAAAGAATTTCATAGTGAAGATTCCTAGAGGAAAAATTGAAGTCCTTTCCACGGGTAACCTTGCTTATTAAAAGCTAAAGTCAATATTTGAAAGCTAATAAGAAGGAAGGAAGAAAGGAAAGGAAAGGGGAAAGGGAAAAGGAAAGGGGATGGAAAAAGAAAAGGGAAAAGAAAAGAGAAGAAAAGAAAACAGGGAAGGAGGGAGGGAGGGAGGGAGGAAGGAAGGAAGGAAGGAAAGAAGGAAGGAAAGAAAACAGCCAACAAAATAAAAATCTTGGTAAAGAGTCCCATGCTTTAATATCTTCTGCTAAGATTGAGATGGATAGTTAGCAAACAGCACCTAGCTATACCTTTCCTTCTCATCAAATCTAGGAGGAACAATGCCCCCGATGTCTCATTTTCTATCTGAAATCTCCAGAACGAAGTCTAACTGGCTCAAACTCAGCCCTAATAAGGTAATATTAATAGGTGAAGACAAAACCAGAGGCAGGGTCTAACAACCCTGTAGGACTAGGAACTGAAGAAACAATTCCATTTGGCTATTTTAGTCTTTGGATTAGTAACTTTTTCATAGTTCTCCTTGGATTCATCAAAAAGGCTGAGAACCTTTTACTTCTTTGGCTTCCAGAAGATTGAAACTTTTCTCCAAGACTGCTGTCTCACCACTATGATATAGTTACCATTTCCAAGTAATTAGCAAGTATTCTCGTGAAAGATGAAGCTGCATTTGTTTTGAACGCTGGTGGCATAGCTTTACAATTATTATATTGAACTGTTAAGTAAGACCGTATCATCTCAGTCATCTCTCTGTACTGACAGCCAGGGTAAGCAAGGTCTTAGATTTCTGATTTCTGCGTTTGTGATGTGAAAACTTGAAGTCTAAAAAAACTTCCCGGCACTCATTTATTTATTTTATATATATATACATATATGTATATATATATATAATATAATAAATAAATTTATTTTCCATAAATAATAAAATATATAAATATATAAATGCCAGGAAGTTTTTATATATGTATATCAATTATATATTTTATATATAATACATTATTAATATATATTATATATTTTATATAAATTTATATAATTTATATAATAAAATAATAAAAACAATATAAAATAAATAAATTTATAAAATAAATAAATAAAATAAAAATATAAATTTATATAATAAAATTAAAGATTTTATTTGTTTTTGAAAGAGAGAGAGAAAGCAAACACAAGTGGGGGGGTTGCAGAGGGAGAAGCAGATCCCTGCTGAGCAGGGAGCCCGATGTGGGACTCAATCCCAGGATCCTGCTATCATGATCTGAGCCGAAGGCAGATACTTAGCTGACTGAGCCACCAAGGCACCCAATTTTTATATTTTTTAAAGTAGTGAAATAACTCCTTGATAGTGGCAGAAACTGTAGAGATTAGGTTATTGAAGTCACAGAGGAAACCAAAAGATAGCTCTCTTCCATCTGAATTTTCTTTCAACAAATACTCTGTAACTGCTTATATGAATAATCTTGGATCATTAGAAGCAACCCTTTTAAGAAAAAACTATGATGCAAGACTTTGAGTTTTGTCTTGATTCTGCTAGTGGAAGATTTTGCATTTAGGATGAGACACAAGGCTTTTGGATCACTCTTTAGAACAACTTAAGAAATGTTGGAGTTTTCATCAAAGAGGGAGACCTAGAAGAAATTTCTCCCATTTATTACTCATTGGATTCCTGTAATTTTCTTCTAGAACTGTGTATCCAGATGCTTTGGTAATACTGTATAAAAGAAACACAAGGGACGCTTGGGTGGTTTAATTAGTTAAGCATCTGCCTTTGGCTCAGGTCATGATCCCAGGGTCCTGGGATTGACCCCCACATCTCTCTCCCTCTGCCTGTCACTCTGCCTACATGTGCTCTCTCTCTGTCACTCTGTCAAATAAATAAATAAGATCAAAAAAAAAAAAAAAAAGGAAACACAAGAATTAAGATTATGGATTCTCTTTTTATGTTAGAGCATACTAGATATGGTATGCCAAAGTAATGAACTACTTGTAAGTTATTTGGGTTTTTTTATGGCTGAGTAGTGAATCTCTGCTAAGCCACATTAAAGTGCTTTATCAGTTTTGCTTTCCTAAAATATGCTTTCCAAAATAATTGATATGTAGCATTCTTTTTTGTTAACTATGATAAAACTTAGAATAGGAGGTTTCTACATTGTTAGCACACCTGTAGAGTGATTTTAGGCTACCATGTTTGAAAAATGTTAGGATTATTTTAATTATTCAGTTGTATTTGTCTAGATCTTATATAATTATTTTAATAAAAGATAGCTTTCATTCAACTGGAAATAATTTTCTAATAATAAAACCTATGGCATTTAATCAATACTATCAAAAATATGGGGTAATTAAGTGATGGGCATTAAGGAGGGCATGTGCTGTTAGGAGCACTGGGTGTTATATGCAACTGATGAGTTATTGAACTAATGATGAAACTAATGATGTACTATATCTGAAACTCATGATGTACTGTATGTTGGCTAATTAAATTTAAATAAAAAAATGAAAAAATAAAAAATACCAAAAATAGCAAAGAAAATTTATATAAGGTGGAATTTATTTTGGTAATCTGATTTCTGCTTTTTTCTTTCTTTTAAGCAATATATTGTTGCTGTTAGGTTATGTTGAACTAGAGAAGATTCTGTTTTTACTATTGTTTGTTATGATGCTCTAGGAAATTGAACTATTTGATAATGTAAATTTTGTTGAATTATGTATTTACCAGATCCAAAAAGCTTACACCTTTATTGACATTTAATTATGTATAGCTTTGTCAGGGTACAAACATGCCTATAGTATCTTTTTGCTTGTTTGTTTTAGACCTAGAGATCTTTTGGTCTTTTGATTCTCTTTGCTGAAGCACCTTCACCTAATAGTTTTATATTATTGCCTGATAATGACACTCTTTCTTATCTAATGCATTTGTTCTCCAGTGGTAAATAACAGTATCACTATTAAACAGTATTCTGTGTGCTTAGTATGAGTTATTCTCTCATAAGTGGTTTTTATTTAATTAATTTTATTCATTGAGCCATATTGGGTTAAGTTTTGAGATGAGATTCATGTCTTTGTTAGTTAATGTAAGTTGGCCATTTTCCTTAAGCCAGAAAGTCACATAAAAACTGCTTTGCTTAAGACCTGTGAATTCAAAGACAGACTGTCCATTTTAATTAAACAAATTCTCCTTTGGGTAAGTTTTATAATCTACACATATAGTGGGTACTGATGTGTTAGCAAGGCAAAAGTTTGATGCATAAGCAAGACAAATTTTTGTTGTTGTAAAAAGGAATAAAAAGTAAGAATCTAAATGAATTCACCAAAATATTGAAGGATTTTCTTTTTTTTTTTTTTAAAGATTTTATTTATTTGACAGGGATCACCAGTAGGCAGAGAGGCAGGCAGAGAGAGAGAGGAAGGGAAGCAGGCTCCCTGCTGAGCAGCGAGCCTGATATGGGGCTCGATCCCAGGACCCTGAGATCATGACCTGAGCCGAAGGCAGAGGCTTAACCCACTGAGCCACCCGGTGCCCCAGGATTTTCAAAGGCATAAACTAAATAGAATAGTTTCCCCCCCTCTTGGAAATTATGTATTTCTAGAGGAAATATATGAATTTGTTTTGCTAGACCGTTCTTGAATTTTCTTAGAAAATTATTTTTTTAAGAGATAGAATAAAAACCAAAAGGTAAGGTGATGTTCATACATGTTTTTGCATGTGTGTAGTTTATAGATGAGGCAGTGGTATTCATTATACAGTTAATACTCAGTTTTATGAGTTTCAGTTCCAAACAACTGTAAGCCAGGTGTTAACAATTTGGTAGAAAAAGCTTTCTCTTTCAAGAACATTGGGGAGAGGGGTAGGGGGCAGCAGTGGGGAAAGGAACAAATTCCATAGGTCATTTTTGTTTTTTAACATTGTGATATATTGTTTTCTTGACATTATGGATGCCAAAGTTAAAAATTTACTTACTGATGGTATTACGTCGGGTAACTTTGTTTTAATTTTAGTCTTAAACTGATGTTGCATGGGGGAGAAGAGGCCTCTTTAATTAGTGTGAACACAAGTGCTGGTTTCTTTCTTACGATTTTATGCCCAAATATTGACATCTTCTATTATGTTATCTTATACCATCAAGCTATTTTAAACTATAACTTCACAGAAAAAATTAACTGTTTTTATTAGAATAGGCAAATGATATTCTCCCATAGAAAACAAGTAAATACTTTTGGAATACATTTAATAATCTTATTATAAAGCTCTGTATTTTATTTTTTTTTAAAGATTTTATTTATTTATTTGATAGACAGAGATCACAAGTAGGTAGGTAGAGAGACAGGCAGAGAGAGAGAGGGAAGCAGGCTCCCTGCCGTAAAGCTCTGTATTTTAGTTCTTAGACATGTAATTCTCTGTTAATCTTGCACACCTAATTCACTTAAATCTTATTTGGATGACTTGAACAAAATGGATTTGGCATCCAAAAATTGAATATCTTGTGTCATTTAGACTTATGTCTGCATCATAGGCATCATAACACATACCAGTTTTTCTGTAGTATTACTGTTTTTAAAATGACTTTTCTGCAAATTAACCTGGGGGTAGAAAAGTAGTCATTAATAGGCTTTTTCATTATTTTCAAGCCCTATGCATCATTTCACCAGTTTTTAGTCTTCTGTATGTTCTTTGACATAAAATAAATTATTGACAAGCAAGCTTTGTGTATGTCATTTTCTAATTATGATAGCCCATACTCTTTCTTAGAATTCATCTTTATACATTTAAAAATTTAAGTATTATAGTACTTCTTTTTGTATTATCTGCCTCAAGACACCAGAGTTTTTAAATTTAATTGTATTTGACCAATGATGTGTCTGTTTCTGAAAATAGTTACATCACAGAGCTTTACTGTGATAATCTATGAACTTGATTACCTCTCCTGTTCAGTACTGAGGCATTTGGTCAGACAGACTATAACTAATTATCTGAGTCTCTATTCACCTAAACACATTTATTGGTGAGTTGAGTCCCGGATTCTGAGCTTTTTGTCTTTTCATTTCATATGGCTTTATTGGTTTGTCTCAGAAGGCTTTCTAAAATATAACAAATTGTAATGTTCTGGGCAAGTAAGTATTGCTCAATGGCCAGAGAGTTGTGGAAAACTTTGACTCTTACCATTGTACCCTGCATAAATTCTGGGAGGGTAGAATTACAAATGGTTGGCAACTCCTGAAGCTTTCCACTGAAGAATTTGCTTGCCCTTGTGGCAGAAATGATCCGTACATGTCCAGAGAATTTCATTTGTACTTTCTGCTTTTCCTTTGTGCACTGGAATATTCAAATAACAAAACTCAAATGACCTACTGCTTTTCTACCTTAATTTTTATAAGATTCCAAGTGGTACTGCGATGCCATTACTGCAATGCCATTTTCAGTTCAACTTAAAAATAGCATTTTTGTGACATTTGACACAAGTAGGATTTGTGAACATTCCTCACTACTTTTTGTGATCATATGAATTTTCATACAGTAAGACCTCACTAAATTGGATGTCCCTGACTGGAATTTTGGCTTTTCATTTTATATATGAAAGAGGGAAGGAGGTTGTAATTAATTCTGTAAACTAGAGTCTAAGATGTCTGTTTAAAGGAATAATGATTTTTTAGTATTATAATTTTTTTAATTTTAATTTTTTTGAAAGAGCTACTTCACTCTCCGATTCTTTTTTTTACACTTTTTTAAAAAGATCTTATTTATTTATTAGACAGATAGAGATCACAAATAGGCAGAGAGGCAGGCAGCGAGAGAGAGAGGGCGGGGGAAGCAGGCTCCCCGCCAAGCAGAGAGCCCGATGCGGAGCTTGATCCCAGGACCCTGGGATCATGACCTGAGCCAAAGGCAGAGGCTTTAACCCACTGAGCCACCCAGGCGCCCTGATTTTTTAGTATTTTTAAAGTCTTGGCATGAGTGTGTGAGATTTAGATAATTTGTATCTATTTAAACTGATAATGGTAAAACCATGAATTTGTAAGATGTCCACTTGCATGTGTGCATATAGCACATAATATCTTTGCAAATCTGTTTTTATTTAGCAAGACTCTGACCTGTACTGTAAATGAACTAAACTTGAACTTTTTACTAGTATAGATTGGCTTTTTCCTTCAGATTTTTTGAAGTAATGACATTTGTAGTATATCATAAGGGATCTTCTAGGAGCGTAATAAAATTTGCTTATTTGTTTGTTTCTCCTAGCAAGGATGTTTGTTACTATTTATTATAAAAACAAAAGCTAGATTTTTATTTTTGACTTGGAAATTGGGAGGCCCAAAGCTTTCTGCTTCTGACATTCCTTCCCTCATTTTATTCTTCAAACTTTAAAAAACTAAAGGGACTTTACTGAGTAAGGTTATTATTATTAAGGGATTTGAATTTAATGAAACTCAAAGGAGAATTTAAAGGGAGTAAATTTTTAGATAGGAACCAAGACCCTCACTTAGCTTCCACTATGGAGGCGGGCAAAAGACCCTTCCCTTTCTCTTCCTTGTATTGTAGGTATGTAGCATATTGTGACCCAGAGATTAAATCCTGAGAACTTGTGTTGTAGAGGGATGGGGGGAGACTTGTCATGCCTTTGGAAAAGGTGGATTCAGACCATCCCAGTCTTTGGATAATAGAGAGGTAAATCAGTGTGGGAGATGGCACTGCCTGCACACGCACACGCACATGCACACACATACAGGTGTATACTTTTATTGTTTACAGAGTTGTCTGTGTGCAAGGGAGACAACTCCTTCAGAAAACATAATCTGGGAGTTAATACATTGGCTTTGTTTACTGGGCTGTTGTCTTATAAATCTGTTGGGACTTCGTTTGATATATTTGGACATTTAACTTTTAAATGCATCTTTAGGAAGGTTCCTAAATTCTGTGAAAATTCCTAAATTTTAGGGGAAATATAGGGCTTTAGATAAAAGTATGTTTATAGGTTTGTTTTCTCCAAATTGTTTTTTCCTTCATTCCACCAATTCTTGTATGTAATAGGGAGTTAAGTATGTATTTTAAAAGATTTTAAAGATAATGTTAGACCATTCTCCTGTTTCTTTGTCCGTGTGTGTGCTTATCTTTTATCTTATTTAGCATTTTAACTTTGGAAATCCTAAAGTTTTGACTCTTTATCTTTTCAGAATCTGTAGAAGAACAAGATGTTCTTGATAACAGTACAGAGCAGACAGATGAGAAAATATCAGATACAGAGGAGACAGACCAAGGGACTGAAAAAGTATCTGGCACAGAGGAACCAGAGGAGAAACAAGAGGCTGAAAATGAGGACACCTCAATGAATGAAGCCAAATCAGCAGTCCCTAGAGCTGATTCTACTCCTAATCCTGAACTCAGTGGAGAATCTTTGATGGCCATGTAGTAAATGCTTCCATGTGCCTTCAACTGGATATTTATAGTCTTGTTGATGTCAGTTATTGCTTTCTAGGTGGTGCTTTCTTTTTTTCCCTTGTAAGGATATATGCTTGATATCATTTGAATTTAGATTGCTTGGCTATTTCACTATATCAGAGTTGTAGCTCCTGGGTGTTAAATTAAAGGCAAGTGGTATCAGTAAAGTAAGAACCTTTGGAATGTATAAAGACCCACACTGTTTAGCCAGGTATTAGATGTTTTCTTCCATTCTAAAAGTAAACAAAATAGCATTCTTGTTTTCTCTGTGTGTGACCTATAAATAAT
Organism: Lutra lutra; assembly: GCF_902655055.1. Classification (NCBI taxonomy): domain Eukaryota; kingdom Metazoa; phylum Chordata; class Mammalia; order Carnivora; family Mustelidae; genus Lutra; species Lutra lutra. The sequence goes on along the minus strand of NC_062280.1, from coordinate 72,542,743 downwards.
ACCATTTTGACATAGGAAGAACTTTGGTTATGAATAAGTTCTAATGGTGTTTAAGGACTGAAACTCAATTAAGATTTTTAATCATTCATCATCAAAAATGGATGGACTTTTAATTCTTGAGGTATTTGCAGGGGTGATGTCTACTTAGGCATTTACATTAAGTGGTAGGAAAGTTATAACTGTATCTCTATAGGCATTGGTACGAATTCTCTGTAAGAATGCAATTGAACAGTCAAGTGCAGTGTTTCTTCTTTGATGTTTCTTATTTTGCAGCCGGGCCAAAGGCACATGATGTATATAATTAGCTTATGTTTACATATTAACATATAGGAAATACCTCTGCACTTGACTGTACTTGAATTCTGAGCATTATTTATACTTGTAAAATAATGGTGATATATAAGTGAATTTTGTGCTCTTGTGTGTATTTTGTTAAGGAAAATAAAGATGATCTGGCAGCAGTTTCTTTTTGTTAAGTATCTAGACTTCTTCAGATAGTGTCTTGGTGGATGACTTGGCTACCTAAAAAAATCTTAGTAGGAGCAGCTCACAGTATAATTAATCTATAGACTCTCCTGAGAGTAAATTATGATGCTTCAGTTCAGACTGATTGCTTTTCAAATTCAGAGAAATAGGGGCATTTAGAGGTTCTAATCAGAGATTAGGGTTTTCTGATTCAGGGAAGCCTGAAGCCATTTTTAATTTCTAATTTTGAGAAAGAAATAAGTATTGAGAATAAGCAATTAGTTACTAATAGTTCATTGGAGTTAATCTATGTATTATTAACTGGGAAAAAAAGTCACCCAGAATGGTAATTCTTGGACCTTAAATACAGTGTGGTTATCTTTTTTTATCTTCCTTTTGTCTTTCTTCTCCATTATTAAGAAAATTGAAATAGAGGTAGGTAGGTGTGTATATATATATATATATATATATATATATATGAATGGATGAATGGTATATATGGCAAATATTTCTAAGTTTAATAAACTAAATACAGTTTATTAAACATTTAATAAAATAACATTTATTATTTAAAAGCTCATCTTTATGATTAGTATCTTATATCTGATAGGTATTTTAATGAGTCCAATCTATTAATAGTCTGAGGCATTATGGTATAGGGACCAGAGTTTTTGAATCACAGAACTGGGTTTAATTTCTAGCTCTGTTGTCTTGGGCAAGTCACCCAGCCTCTCTGAGACTGTTTTTTTCAACGTAAAATGGGAGGTATAATATCTACTTTTTGGGGTATATGGATGATTAAAAGTAATTTATATAATAGGCCTAGCTCACTGCCTGACAATTAATAATTAAGTAAATGACAACATTTTATATTATTGATATCCTTGTGAAGTATGGAAGGGCTATAAATTCTTCCTCTTGTAAATAAGGAAATGAAAATATAATATGGACATATAATTTAGCTGCTCAGAATCAAGCCAGTTTTCTGCATCAACTTTTCTCTGTCATATACATATATATAAATAAATACATAGATGACAGAAATAGGAACCTGAGACTATGGAATATAATCTCTGAATATAATCTTTTTTGGGGAAGGTAGATCTCAGGTTTTGTACATTATTGACCTATAAACGTTTTAGTGACATCATGCTGAGTCTTGTTTTTTTATTTATGTATTTATGTATTTATTTTTGGAGTGGGTAGAAGGGCAGAGGAAGAGAGAGGTTCTCAAGCAGATTCCCTGATGAGCGCGGAGCCTGATATGAGGCTCAATCTCACCACCCTGAGATCATGATCTGAGTCGAAATCTGGATTCAGATGCTTAGCAGGGTCAGCCACACACATGCCCCTAGTCTTCTTGTTTTAAAACATTTAAATTCTGGTGTACATTGCTTGAAAATGAGGGGTACTTCAGAGAAATACAATTGAATGATAGAATCAAGCAAATATGAGAAACATCTTTGAAAGGAAAATGAAAGGAAGCAGGTTAAAAGGGGATTAGTGAGATCACTGCAACAGGTAACAGGCTGTAATTGTATAGCACCCTTTAAAATAGAAAAGGTTATTGTAATAAATAGTGGTTTTGAAGAATGGTTAAATGTTCTATTTCTGATTATTAGGACTAGTGTAGGAAAAATAAACTGCTAAGTGCTATTAGCTAGAGTGATCTTAACTTCCCTACTTAGAAATGCTCCACAGATATTTTCAAACTCTTCTCACTGTGTTCTGAGCATGATCTATAAACATGGTCTGACTTCTTTGTCCCCATCCCTCCTCCACTGTGATGCTGTACCTTCCAGGGCTCTCCCAGTTCTGTGATCATGCTAAACCCAGTACTTCAGTAAGTCTACACTTAAAAGTTTCCTGCTCAGAGAGGGATGCTCTTGAATTCCTTATCTAAAGCTGGCCTCTGCCTAGTACTCTCTGTTATGTCACTTTATCTCTACTAATGGTCCTTGTCACAATATTAGTATTTTATTTGTTTACTAGTTTACTATCTTCACAACACACAGTGTGTGTGCAAGGCTCTTTTTACCTGTATCTGCAGGTCTAGCTTGATGCATATTTTTATGTAAATGAATAATTTAGTTGCTTAATCCAGTGAAAACTCTCAGTTCTTAGCTTATTTCACTGCTTGGAAGTATTGACACTGTTGAGCACTCCCTTTGGCTCGAAACACTTTTTTTTTCTTCTGGCTTTAGAGCTCTCACACTCTGGCACCTGCCTCTCAGTGTCCTTTGCAGGCTTCTCTTCCCCTACCCATCCATTAAATACTAGTGTTCCATAGCTTCTTCCTAGTGCCAGCATTTCTTCATTTGCATATTCTCTTTCTGGAGGATCTCATCAACCCCATGGATTTAATTAACACCCATCTCTCTGATTCTCAAATCTCCAGTCTTGATCCGTTTGCTTTACTTCAGACAGATATAATCCCCTGCCTTCTAAATGTCTTTCACAATCAGTATATTCAAAAATGAACACTATTTTCTCCTTCAAACCTTCAAAACTTAAAAATATGATGTATTTGAACTACACTGACCCCTCATCCCCTTTCCCCTTTTTCCTACATCTTCACTGTCAATTTCTGTCTCCAAAACATCTTCCAGTTATTTTTTCATTTCTCCATCCCATTAACATTAATAATGATAATAAACATTTGCATTCTTACTCTGTGCCAGGCAACATGCTAACTGTCCCATGTGCCTTATTTGCTCTTTGGCATAACCCTATGAGGATTTTTATTTCTGGATTATAGATGAGAAAACTGAGCTGTAGAGAGAATAAGCAGTTTGGTCAGTGGAAATTCCATGATTTGAATGCAGACAGATAACTTTAGAAGTCTTGCTTTTAATTACTGACCTACTTCTTCTCATTGAGGCATCCAGTATCTCCGCACTGTATCTTCACTGGTTTCTGTCTCCAGTCTTGCTCACTTGCGATCTATTTTGTGCACTGTAGCATGAGCCTTTCCCAGTTCTAAAATTTGGGAAAGGAATCCTGCTACACCATTTCTTAAACCCTTCAGTGATTCCTCATTGTTCTTGGGATGAGGTCCAAACTGACTGGTAGGGCCTACGGAGCCTGTGTAATTCTCCTTCTAGTTACCTCTGGCATTTCTGACCACAACTATTGCCACCATTCCCGCCCCACTTTTAATGTAGCTATCTTAATGTGTTCTGTGGTTTGTATATGCAAAGTATTTTCTAATCCCCCAGCTTGCACTTCCTCTGCCTGGGATATCGTCCCACTCACGAAGACACGGGGACCTGCGATAAACAGTTGCCAGATTGCATTCAAGTAAGAGTGGTTAGAAGCCAAGTTTGCAAATGTTGCTAATTGTCGTTAACCTATAGCTTTTATTCTTGAAATTTATCTTTCTTGTTTTATGCATTCGATATGCAGTATTGTTATGGAGAACCTGAGTCAGGAGAGTTACAGCTTTATGTGCGTGTGTGAGAGAGAAAAGGTGAATGGGAGAGAGACTCGAATTTTATATTGTATGCTGCATGTCGGAAAAGCTGAATGACTTACACGGGTCATAGGTGTAGGTAGCATCTGAACCAAGCCAAAACTCAGATCTCAGCTCTTTATGCAGATGCTTTATAATGAGCCACCAACTTTACACTGCCAATCGATATTGGTGTTGGAGTTTGGTTACTGGAAAAATGTGATATGTTTTCTTATTTTTTTTTTCATGCAAATCAGTCAAAGCCAAGAATGGGGATAATTGACGCAATTATGAATAGCTATTTTGAAACAATTATGGAGAACAGAGCTGTTTTAAAAAATCAGAAGAAAATAATGTAAGTTACTATATAGTATAACCTCAATTCATTGGAAAAAAATTGTAGAAGAGACTTAGATGTAGTTTATGGACTCCCAAAGAGCTATTATAAATAATTCAAGTACTTACATAAAGATGAATCAAGATAAAGATGATTATGAATTGATGATCTGCTAAATCTTACTGTTTGTAATTTGTTTCAAAGTTATTGAAGATCTAAATATATTAACTCCACCTAGCTAATAAGTAAATGTATTCAGGCTCTGAATTTAGAAAAGAAAAAGCAAAATACAGGCATTAGAATATGGACATAAGAATAAAAATTTAAAAATACAGAATAGAAGCCTCATTAAATTGTATCAGTCCATAAACTATTAATTTGCCTCAATTTCTTTCCTTCTCAGAAACAAATGTGTATTTTCTACTTCAATACTATTTAAAAATGTCTTTTTAAAAATTGTTAAATTTATTCGATGTAAATATCCCCCCAAGTACCCTTTGGTTTGCCTTACTCTGTTTACTTTTCCATTCTCTCACCTCCAGAGGTCCTGTTATGTGGCTTAACTTACACTACTTGTGGACTTCAGAAGAAAACATTGTCCACTTACATAGCTCTATATTCTTTGATGTCTTTTACAACCTAGATTTTCTGCTTTATGCATTTTTCTCTAGTTTTTTTTTCTTTTCTAATATTTATACCTTCCTTTTTCTTTGGCAGCAATAATGGTAGAAGTTGGAAGCAGTTGGAGGAGATTAAAAAGTGTTCTCAAAAATCTCCTTCATAAATTAGTTTTTTAAAGTTCTTATTCCAGGATTATATGAGAACAGGCCAAATTCTCAGCTGCCAAAGACTTTTACCAGATCCCTGGCATTTGACTTAGGAAAACTGGAGAAAATCATTCATTTTTGTGAAAATAAATATTTTTATCTTCATCTGATTTTGAAAGGTGAAGAAAGTAAGGAATTAAATGAACATTGTTTGAATACCTGCTCCTGGTCAGCCACTGTGCTCTAGATATTTTCACGTATGTTCTCTTACAACCATGTAAGGAGGTGGAATCCTGTCAAGTGGGAATTAATTCCCCAAGACCACTTAGTTTATGGATGTTGTAAAATGGAATCTCAGAACCTAGAGTCGTTAAGTCCTTGTCCTATTCGCTATCTGCGAGCCCTCTCCTCTTTTGGTAGCTGGAAGAACAGACTAATCCTCTTTTGGATTTCTCATATTTTTGTGATAATTGCTTAAGGGCAGTCTTCTCAGCTGACTGCTTGTCAGACTCTCTACTCACCCTCCCCTTGAAATTCTTTCATAATTTATCTCCCACACTAGACTATGAACTCCTTGAAGGCAGGGCCATATCTGTTTTTACCTATCAATGTATTCCTAGAGTCTGGCATGTAGAAGACACAATAAATTAGCTGTTGAATAGTTACATGCACACACACACACCCAGAATGGAAAACACTGCTGTAATCTTAGTGCAGATTTTGTAGTGTGAGCAGTTTTGTAAATCTCAAATTTGAATTACTGAGTAGGGAGAGGGCCAGATAATTTGATCTTCACAATTTAGGCAAACTCCAATGCTTCCTTTGTCTTTTTTTAAAATCCAGCATCGATTTTGCTGTAGGAGCTTTCTAAAACACAAGCTGGAGGGGAGGAGGGTGAGGGGAAGGGGTAAGTGGGTGATGGGCATTAGTAGCGCACCTGATGTAAAGGGCAATGGTTATTATATGCAACTGATGAATCACTAAATTCTACCTCTGAAACTAATAATACACCATATGTTAATTAATTGAATTTAAAGAGAAAAAACACAAGTTTAAAAAAATATATATTCTAAGCTTCATTTGTATATGGCTGACTCATTAGGGGGCTTGTAAGGATCCCCTTCTGCTACTCTCCCTCACATTGTGACCAGAGGAGTATTTGATGCTTTTGAGAGATGCCCTGCACCGAGTTTACGTGGTGCTCTTCTTGTTAAAATCTCGTTTCTTTAAGACCCAGCTTTATCTATCATCTTAGTGACCTCTTCCTCAGCTTTTCAAGCAGTTACTTGCTTTTTGTTCTCCTTGTCCCTTATACATCATATGTAGCTTGTCCCCTGATCTCTTGTAACTCTCTGCCTCCCTCGTTGATTGTGCTGAGTTTCTCAATTTTAATTTTCTCACTCTTGCTCTCCTCCAACAAAACACAAAACAAAACTCACACCTGGTACGGTGTCTACTACATGTATGTTTAGAGAGTGGGTTTGTAGAAATAAGTGAGAGACCGGACTTGGTCAACCCTAGTTTCTCCGTGCTACTTCTCTCTGAAACGCCTATCAGTAAAGGAATTATGGCTAGAACGTGAGAAGGACTAGCTCAAGATTTGAGCATATGGAAATACGGTGAGCACACAGCGTGGGGAGGATTCATTTGTTTTTGTATTCTTAGTGCCCAGCATAGATGTTTAGTAACTGGATGAGCTGAGCTGGAATGACCTAAGGGCTGATGCACTAGGCAGGATTACAGGCGGAGGCTCTTCTCTCACTCACATGAATCTATTATTTGGGCAAGGTTTCTAAATTGTATATGAAATAATTTAGTTTAACAAACTCCCATTCTTGATGATCTCTGCATTCCACACCCTCTGACCTCATATTTTTACTCACCCATAGAATGGGGTATTTTAAAATATTTTTGTTTTTCTGTATATTTTTATCATTTCATTTCTGACCTACTTAATGTTATATCTGATGTTAACATAGGAATTTTCTGGATTAAGTAGGTGCTTTTTTGACATTGTATCTGGTGGAGCCTGGATACACACACACATGAAATACAGTTTAGGAATATTTCCTCTTTCAGTATATAGGCCATTGGAATTCAGACCTTAAAGTTGAGTACTTGCCTCAAAAAATACCAAAAGGTATTGTATACTGCACATGGCAGGTGTAATTAAAATGTACGCTAATACATATTTTATGAATTATAGTCAGCTAAGTTATTTCTTTTTTCTAAAAATGAAATGGGCATTTTGTGCCTTGTCTACAGCAAGAATGCTAAAGGGTTTGCCTACCTGTCAAGAATTAACACATTTTATTAAATTATGGTGGTTTGCTTCTTTAAAAATATTTTTTTCCCTAGGAACCAAAAGGAATCAAATTTTGGAATGAACTTGAATTTTTGATTATGAGTGTTCACACAACCAAATAATACATGAATGTTTCAAATAGGATGCTGTGAATTTTATAAACTGAGTACAGGCTGAAATAAAATTGATATGCTTGAAACATATGTTGGGTAGATGTTGTGGATTCATTTCAGAACATTTTTTTTTCTTTTGGTTTTTGAAGACGTGGATTCTTTTTATGTGTTCGTGTGATTGTTCTTCTTTTTCAATAGGCAATCTCTTGTAGTCAGGCTTGACGAAATTAAATAGTATCTTATTTATTTAAAGACAGCCATAATCATTACTGAAGATTGGGCTTACTCTCTTTCCTGCTGTTCTCCACCTCTCCCCACCCTTCCACTCACACCCCAACCACCAAAGGAGAGAGCAGCAAGTTTTAGTAGATTCAGATACAAGCAGTTTATCCTCCCAGCAAATAACTGTCAGCAATAGTTTGAAACAACTGTGAATGTCCAGCACTCCTTTCAGGACAGGACGGCACGAAACTACTAAATTGTGTGTTGGGACAGGAGCTCTATGTATTTGGAGTTGGAAGAGGAGAAGCAGGGAGCAGATGACTTGTCTTAATGAGGAAGCTGAATTCAGGGCTGTTGTGTTCCAGATGAGTAACAAGAGGTACGGCAGTTGACACTTAACCGTTTTTAGCAGTGCTCCAATACACATGTAAACAATTCAATTTGTGCATTATAGGTTTTATTGTCTCTAAAGAGTGATTTATGTCCTTATTTCTGCATTATCGTCCACAAGGTACTGCCCTCTGTCAGAGGGCCTGTGCTATCTAATTTTTTAGACCTTTGTCTTCATTAGTACAGCAATTTCAGCTTGTGATCATTGTACTAGACCTCATTGATAAGCTAAGACAGTATGAGATTCATAGTGCTGACATCTAACCTTGCCACTGGCTTTTTGACCCCTCTGCTTCCGAAACATGGGTTCGTTTAAAAAACAAAACAAAACAAAACAAAAACCCAAGGTAGATCTCCATCTATTTTTCACATACATTGTGGGCAGTTTAAAGGTTGGTCAGAATCAAATTACTGCACTTTCAAATTTGATAATGTATGAGTACAGAAGGATGACCTTTGATACATAGTCATACATCAACATGACATGAGCAGTAAATGCTGCAATTACCTTTACTACATTGAAATGGGGCCTTTAGTTTTCATCCTTAGAGAAATTATTGCAAAAACAAAAAAAATGCATTGGAGTTCTTATTATGAATTTTGTAAATTTAAGTATCTTTAGAAATAGTCCTAATTTATGCACTTATTTTCGGCATGAGTTTGGTTTTTATACGATGCAGTAGTTTACTACCAGAAGATGTTAATTGCTGACCTGATCATTTTAGGCAGATTGTGGTAAAGCTATTTTGTGTTTTAGAGGTAGGTTATTTTTCAAAAGGATTAAATGCTGCTCCTTTACAAAAGTTTCACCATGTGTGTTTTCAAATCTATTAAAGTCTGCTCCCAGTGGTCATCTAGAGGAATATTTAGTGATGACAGGGACCTTCATGTTTTTGCAACACACAGCTGCATATGGCTTCTGCTGGTCTTCACAGGACTTTTGCCCCAGCATGCTAATGTATACATCCATTTCTCCTTTCATGAGTGCCTTCTACGGGCCAGGCACAGGAGATGGAAAATGAATGAGATGCGGCCCCTACTCTCAGGGAGTTCCCAGTCTAGCAGATGTGATTAGGCCAATAGCTCAGTTCTCTCTTGAGAAGTCCCAAGATGGGAAAGGAGTACATTGACCCAGTAATTGCTCCGTGAAATGTATGCTGGATTTACTAAGGCAGGAGACCAGGCTAACATTTGGATTCTGCCACTTCCCAGCACTATGACCTTGGGGGAAGTTCCATAACCTCTTTGAACCTCAGTTCCTTGGCTATAGAAAAATCATATCTAGTGCACGGAGCTGCTGTAAAAAGTTAAGAACAGGAAGTCTAGGCCAAGTGCGGCCCAGAACAGAATCTTCCTTTTCTACTTCCCACTCTTCTTTCATCACCCCTACACTTTTCAATCAGCCGGTTTACTATTTCTTTATACATTTGTTTTTTTTTTTTTCTGTACAAAGGTGGATAACAGGGTCCATGGGCCTCCAGAAATTGCCTACACCATTTTGTATGTGTGCATGCACAGTTTTCCAGGGAGAGAATCCATAGACCTTCTCATTTTCAAAGTTGGACCATGAGCCAACAGAGCAGGCAGGCTGCCGCTCTCTTCTAGAGGAACAGTGAACTAATCAAAGAGATTACTTATCATTACTGCAATATTTGGATTAATGATGTAAAAAAGCCAATCGAATCTCAAGTATCTTTTCTCTGGGCATTAAAGAACCTTTCAAATGCTCCCCATGGCCAGAAGCTACATGCCAGCTACCAAACAGCCATGCCATGTCAGTAGCAAAATGAGTGTAAAAATGGAACTCTTGCGTGCTTTTAGACTGCTGAGAGCTTTATCAGGGATCACGTATAGACATGAGAACTGCTTAAAACTTGCCAGTTGGTGACATCAAATTTTGAAAATAAAATGGGGATATTGTAAGGGATCACAAGGTAACCTACTGGGTTTTGATATTATAAATGTTATAGTTCCACCCTCTAATTGTTCTTTAATTGTCCCTGGCCCCTGCCCCGAACCTCCTGCTCTTGCAGTGATGTCATAAAGCAAGGGTTTTCCCACCAAAACCTGATTATTTTTTTCTATTGTTTTTTTTAAATGTTCCTTTTTTTTTTTTTTAAAGACATTTTAGAGAGAGTGGGTGGGGATGGGGAGAGGCAGAGGGAGAGGGTCTTAAGCAGACTCTGTGCTAAGCTCAGAGCCCCAGGTGGACTCCATCCCACAACCCTGAGATCACAGTTGAGCTGAAACCAAGAGCTGGCTGCTTAACCGACTGCACCCCACCAGGCGCCCCCCTTGGTTTTTAATATAAGAAATCTAAAGCACAGTGGTAAATTTAAAAAGCTGTTTATTACATCGTATTGTTGTAATGCATCAACTGTTTTTCTTCCTTAGTTTTCCTTTTAGTCTTTAGTCCTTTTAGCTTATACGCTTTATAAATTGATACATGCATAGTTGTATTACACCAAACTGAGTGAGGTGCTCCATGTGGCTTCCCACTGGCCTCTTGTAACTTCCTTCCCATGGCCTGTTGTCAGACTGGAGTCAAACACCATCCATTCTGAAGCACCCAAAGGTACAGACATCTGATAACTAAGAGGCTCGAACCCTGCACTGTCTACAGACCACAGCGCAGCTCTTAAGTGGTGAGTTTTTTCCCTTGTACTCAGGCAAACACGGACTGAGGGCTCGGATGTCTGGCCTTACTCCTTCCCGTATTATCTCCTCTTCCATTTCTCCTTCGGAATAGTGTTCACGTTTGTGCATTTGCTTTGTAGGACTAAACATACTGCATTGTAAAATGAGGTTCATCACAGAATTATTATTTTTTTAAATTTTATTTATTTATTTGACAGACAGAGATCACAAGTAGGCAGAGAGGCAGGCAGAGAGAGAGAGGAAGGGAAGCAGGCTCCCTGCTGAGCAGAGAGCCCGATGTGGGGCTCGATCCCAGGACCCTGGGATCATGACCTGAGCGGAAGGCAGCGGCTTTAACCCACTGAGCCACCCAGGTGCCCCACAGAATTATTTTTGATCGTGGAAAAAAAAGGTGATCAAAATGTGCAGGATGGGGGAGTGTTTAATGCACTTAAATATTTTTGAAGTATTTTTAATAATGTGAGAAAATATTCATGATTTGAGAGAAAAGTAAAAAAATACAGTTTGCACAGTATTGTAGTCTGATACCGTATGCAAGGATATACCAATGCAAAGAGACTGGAAAGAAAACACATTTTCATTGTTTGAGTTATAATATATGGCTTACTTTTTCTTTTTTAATCTTCTTTTCTTATATTTTCCAAATTGAATATAAAGAATGTGTATTACTTTTAATATTTCTGGTTTTTCAAGTAAAAAAATTTTAAAAATCTGAATCATCTACAACACAGCACTGTATTACACAAAGATGTTTAAATTTAAGTTAATAATTCAGTTATTCCCAAACTCAGAACATTTTCACATGTGAAAGCCATAGGAAAGAGTTGATTTTAGTTTAACTTGCAAAGGAAAAGAAAAAAATGAGATTTTTGAGCAGTAAAAATATAGAGACCTTGATTACCTTGGAATAAAGGAGAGAAATGAATGCTTTATGAATGATACTTAAAAATGAGGAAAGAATCTGAGAAGCTTGAATAATTTTCTTTTTCTTCTAGCAGCTTCAATAAAACACGCTAAGCTGGTAGAGTGGCATGAAAGCCACCCCCCCCACATTTATATATTTCCTCCACCTACCTTTACATGCACACATATAGACATACACAGCTCATTAATTCCTTTAATTAAGAGGAATGAATCAAAGGTTTTGTCTTCTAACAAGTAGTCCTTTGTTATATGCAACATGGAACTGTAATCTTTGATCTTCCCTTAAAATATTTCTTTGAAAATCTTACAACTATCAAGACTGCTTTATGGATATTAAATAATTTATCATTTATTCAATATTCAAATCAAATAAGAATGAATTTCTTGATTTTGAAGATTAAATAGGTAAATTTATAAGTAAGATTTTGTATTTTAAATGTCTCATTATGTATAGCAGTGAACCTGGAGGACACTCTGATGTGTTGGTTTCCCACTCGGGAAATCATAATTGACTTAATGCTTGGTATATACCCAAGCTGCTATGAGATATCTTAGATACACAGTGTCATTTGATCCTTAGAAGGATTCTTTTTTTTTTTTTAAGATTTTATTTATTTATTTGACAGAGAGAAATCACAAGTAGGCAGAGAGGCAGGCAGAGAGAGAGGAGGAAGCAGGCTCCCTGCTGAGCAGAAAGCCCGATGCGGGGCTCGAACCCAGGACCTGGGATCATGATCTGAGCCGAAGGCAGTGGCCACCCAGGCGCCCCAGAAGGATTCTTTAAAATAGATAATTTTGATCACCATTTTACAGATAAGCAAATGGAAATGCAAAGCAATTGAGTAATTCACCTAAGGTCACAGAGTTAGCAAGTGGCAAAGGCAGGGTTTAAAGCTAGGTTTATCCATACGTGATTCACTGTATCACATCCCCTCCCATTTTATCCATTTGTTAAATATGGCTTTTTACCAGCCCTACTTTCTTTACCTTATATACGTTAAAGTGATTAAAAATATCCCGTAAAAATTTTCCATGGTTTTGTTTACTATTCTGAGGAAGGTCTTCAAGAATCCCTTTGAGTAAGATGACCACTCCTTAGGGTGCCCTGATTTTGCAAAAACACTGCTGGAGATGTTACTCTTATTTTAGAAGCTGAAAAGGAATATTATAGTGCTTACTGGCTTCTCCTTCCCTTTATAAGACACTGTGTACATTCTTTCCTCTTTTATCATTGGCTATGTCTCTTCTGTGAGGTCATGCAGAGTTGATTTGTGACAACAGAAAAGGTGATTATAAATTGCTTGGTATATACATCACAATTCTAGTCTTGGTACTAACTGAACTACTAAAACCAACATCTAAATTCTTTGATTCTGTGTTGCTTAAAAAATTGTCTTTCCAATGAGATTTTTTACTGAAAGCCCTCTAATACTTTTCGTCTATTGAAAGGTTTTTCTGAGCACACATCAAATACTGGTTTGGTTTGTACAAAGGATGCAGACTTCTTCTTGGAGTTCACAGTCACTAAGGGATTAATTCTTCTCCTAGGTACCTTCAACCCTCTGCAGAGAACAGTTCTTGGCAAACAGTATGTTCTCCGCGCATGTGTGTTAAATAGTTTCTCAGCAGACACTGTGCCCCAATACAGATGCTTATCCCTAAAATTGGGACTCTTGACTGGACTGAAGAAGCCTTAATTTTGGATTTCCTTGTATCTCCGAGTATTCTACTGAAGCCAGGGGGAAGGGTATGGACTGCTGCTGCCCACTGCTCCCATCCCCTTGGGCTTTACCTGGAGGTCCAGGCATTGATGACTGGATGCCTTTTCCCACCTAACCTTTGGCTAGAGGTGCTGGCCCTAGAAGGGCCCCAGACTTGTCAACTGCCTTGTCTGGACCCTTTCCCCCTCCTCTCACATCCTTCCTCTGCAGTCACCCTGTGCTCACCCACCACTAGCCATTGAATTTGGGGTGGGTATCAACCTTTACCTTAGTTCTTGGGGGCTTTTCCATGTAGTTTTCATGAGTCCTGTTTGTTACATGTAACTCATGTGTTGTGCTGGTGCTATTCACAAAGAGTATGCTTTCTACAAACTTCTAACACATTTTGCTGTCAAACATTATTTCCGGTTGTTTGGTAAGGCAGGGAGGGAAGTCATTCAGGGCCATGAGCCTCAGGCCCTCCAAGGACAGGGAGGTGCCATGGGCTGCCTTATTGCTTCCAATCCCATCAATAGCCTCCACCTCTCCTGACACCTCCCGAGAGCAGTCTGGGGCCACCTGCGTCAGTCTTCACAGGGTGTGGCATCTTTCCCAGCAGCCCAAGGAGCTCTAGTTTTCACTCTGTGTTCCACAGAACCCTGAGATGCTATGAGGGTCCTTCTGTCATTCCTCAAACATTTGACTCTGTTTTACATATGAATGTGTAGAAACTTTAAAGGATGCATACATCAATCTGTTTTATAACAAATTTCAACACCAGAGGCAACTAATTTGGGTTCTTTCTGATGGATTGGTTTCATAATACGTAAATGCTATGAATTAGAATTTGTAAATGAATTCATCCGTAGCCTAGATATTGGCTGTCTCTGTAGGCAGCCTCTGTTCTCACTCCACACTCCATGCTGTCCAGACACGGACCCCACTCTCAGCTCCCAGCCCTCAGCTCTCCTCTGAGCTCTTGTGGCAGGAGCTGGTCTGCTTTCCTTACAACCCATTCCCAGCAGAAGCCAGAGCGAGGCTGCTCCCTGGGTGGGACCACATACACCTCTGTTTAAGTTTAGAGCATACAACCTGTTGATTTGATACATTTATAAACTGCAACATGATTATGACTGTAGTATTAGCTGCCACCTCCTTCCTGTGGTGACAATGTAAAGATCTACTCTCTAAACAATGTTCAAGTATATGATACAGTATTTATTCTTATTTTTTTTAAAGATTTTATTTATTTATATGTCAGAGAGAGAGAGGGAGAGAGAGCGAGCACAGGCAGACAGAATGGCAGGCAGAGGCAGAGGGAGAAGCAGGCTCCCTGACAAGCAAGGAGCCCGATGTGGGACTCGATCCCAGGACGCTGGGATCATGACCTGAGCCGAAGGCAGCTGCTTAACCAACTGAGCCACCCAGGTGTCCCATATTCTTATTTTTTTAAAAGATTTAAAAAAGATTTTATTTGTTTATTTGAGAGAGAGAGAGAGACCACGAGCATGGGGTAGGTGCAAGGGAGAGGGAGAAGTAGACTCCCCGCTGAGCTGAGAGCTGGATGTGGGGCTCGATCCCAGAACCCTGAGACGATGAGTTGAAGGCAGCTGTTTGAACTGACTAAGCCACGCAGGCGCCCCTGTGATACAGCGTTATTGGCAATAATCACCATGCTGTATATTAGATCCAAACTTGTTAATCTTATAACTGCAAGTTTGTACCCTTTGACCAGTATTTCCCCTTTCCCCCACTTCCCACCCTACTCTGTTTCCCTGAGTTTGTCTTTTTATGTAAAGACACACACTATATGTAAATGTATGTCTTTACATAAAAATATAATGTTTTACATACATTATATGTAAATGATATCATACAGTATTTGTCTTTCTCTGAAATTTCACTTAGCATAAGGCCCTTGAGGTTCGTCCAGGTTGTTGCAAATGGCAGGATTTCCTTCTTCCTCATTGCTGAATAATATTCCACTGCATGTGTGTGTGTGTGTGTGTGTGTGTGTATGTATACACACACGTATATATGACATCTTCTTTATTCATCTGCTAACAGGCACTTAGGTTCACAGTTGAGATCCATAGTTCCCCATCTTATTTAGAGTAAAAGCCCAAGTCATTTCAATGGTCTACAAAGTCCTATAGTAGCCACCCTCACCCTTTCCTTGCTTGATGCTTCTGTTCTTATAATCCCAACTCTCTTTGGCTTCACTGGCTTCCTTTGCATTCCTCCAACATGCCAGCTATACTCCTGCTTCAGAGCCCTTTCTCTTGATGAACCAACATCTATCTAGGTAACAGAAGAATGACCTAAATACTTTTGTTTGGCTTGACCACCCCCCCCCAACCCCTAGGTTTTTACTGAAATATGGGCTTATCTCCCCTGACCTAACAACACCCTCCTAAAATATCCCTCCATTTTCCTTTCTTGCTTTTTTCCTCCACTAAGATTTTCTATAAGTTCTCTACTATCACTAATATTCAATGGCAATATTATCACTAACACTGTATATTTTGTATCTTTGTTTATTATACTCTTAACCAGTAGAAAGCAACCATGTTGCCAGAAATTTCTGAATACTTTGTTCCCTGCTCTATTCTCAGTATGTAACAGCTGGTCAGTAAGTATTTGATTTCTCAGTAAGATTGTCAGTAAATATTTGAATTCTCTTGAAATAATCCATGAGCCCCAGAATGTTAGTAAATAGGCTAGATTTTCCTGGGACTTTTGCAGGAGGGATGGACAAGAGGGTTTTTGTTCAAGAGGTGATTCTCCTTTCAATTACTCCTGTCCTGAGAATAGAGACTGAATTATTTTGACTTAAGAGAGCTGCTCTCCTAGTGCCTTGGATACCTCTGATAAACAGGTCCTTTTTAGGTTAGTACAACATGTAATCAAACAAACTAGGTAAAAATGTTCACGAGAACCTCAGAGATGTATCATAATGCAAAAGAATTTTGGAGTCAGACGCGCTACCATTGTGCCACGAGGTCACAAAAGAATTTTGCTTGACAAAAGATTTATGAAAATTCTTTTTAATATTACCTTTAAATGCAATGACCTGTATAAGCATAAACAGGTAACTTAAAAATTTTCCCTATTGTTCCTAACTTTCAACCACTGACCACCTCCCCCCTCCACCTCTACTACCACCCCCCGGTAAGGTAAAGCCAAATTTATTGTCCAGATGAGATTATTCAAGCCATTTATTTGCTTTTCCCTTGTTCTTATTTTATTTCTAGACTTTTGGCCATTTCTCTGTTATTGTTTCCTACCTGGGATGACAATATAAGAAGATGCAATTAAGGAGTAAAAAGTTGGGTTGGGAGAAAAGAACAATTATTGCGTATAAAGGAAACTTAAAGGGTCTATATGGATTGGACCTCCATATGTTTCATGAGGACACAATTGATAGCAATACTAATGCATTAGAAATGATGTTCTCTACTTCCCAGTTTGCACTATTACCACACATGTATTTCGTTAACACACATAAGCAAGAGCAATACACATGTGGTAACAAATGATTTTTCTTGACTAGCCATT
This sequence comes from Lutra lutra, assembly GCF_902655055.1. Taxonomy (NCBI): domain Eukaryota; kingdom Metazoa; phylum Chordata; class Mammalia; order Carnivora; family Mustelidae; genus Lutra; species Lutra lutra. Next base: position 72,525,853 of record NC_062280.1, on the reverse strand, counting down.
TTGCAAAGTTAGTGAGTGCCTTTTTTTTTAATCTGCCAGTATATGTAAATGCAAACACCCTTCTGTGCGTGATGGTGACATCTTTAAGTAATTGAAAGCTCAGCATGAAAGTTGTGTCCAGCCTTAAGACCACTCTCAGTTAAAAGGTTAATCCTTCTAACAGTTGAGTAGGTTGCCCTCTCAGACAGATCTCTGAGAAGAGAATTTATTATAAAAGGTACAATCTCATTGGGTATGCGAGGTAAATAACCTCATTAAGAATGGAATATGAAGGAGATGCAGGACTATTCAAATAGGGCAAAGGGGGGCCAACAAGGTAAAACAAAAGGCAGTTATGGAAGTCAACCACTGCTTTTATTTTGTATTTCATATTTTGTGCTGAATAAAGCAGATTACAAGGGCAAGCTGCTTAGTACTGAGAAGGGTCCAAAGGAAAGAGGGCTGGGTCAATTCTTTTGGTGAAAAGCTTGTTGGTCATTGATTAATTGAAGAATTCCAAAGGGTAGAAAATGTTGACAAAATGATGGAAAATGGTGGAAAATGTGAGGGCTATAAATAAAGAGAATCTTCTGGATCTAAAAACCATGATAGACCTTGGGCACTAGTTTCCCAAAGGCATGGGTGTCTTCTGATTGATGGCTAGATTAACTCTCCTCTTGTTTGACTGAACTCTCTTGTAATGCTGGAATGTCAAAATAATTACCTGTCTCTGAAAAATTCCTCTTGTACTTGAGGTCCTGAGCTATGGTCTCCTGACATTTAGTGTCTACACTTATTGTCATCTACATCTATATCATCTACAGATATGTGGGGCTCGATCCCAGAATCCTGAACCTCTTATTGGCTCTTTATAGATAGTCCTACTCCAACCTGAGCTCAGCCTCCTAGGACAAGCCTTGAAGGTGATCAGTTACATCAGCCATATAATATGCATTAAGAAAATGCAATAGAGGGGCACCTGGGTGGCTCAGTCGTTAAGCGTCTGCCTTCAGGTCAGGTCATGATCTCAGGGTCCTGGGATTGAGCCCCACATCGGGTTCCTTGCTCAGCAGGAAGCCTGCTTCATCCTCTCCCACTCCCCCTGCTTGTGTTCCCTCTCTCACTGTGTCTCTCCATCAAATAAATAAATAAAATCTTAACAACAACAACAACAACAACAAAAAAGTAAGAAAGAAAAGAAAAGAAAATGCAATAGAGGCTCTTCTGCTCTAAGAGATACAACTATTTCAAAAAATACTTGCATTCTGCAAAATCACAGGATTTAAAGGAAAAATATAGTTAGAAGACCACTCAGAACGTAAGCAACTTTGTAACAAAAATACCAACAAAAGAATCACAAATCTAATAAAAATATTCTCACAGATAAAAAAAAAAAAGTCAAATAACTTCCTCACTGGAAAGAACTACTATTAACACAGGAATTTTTACCTTTAAAAAAATGTACATTTTACCACAATTTAAAAAAAAAAGGAGATCTGGAGACTTGTTGAAATTTTTTAGGCTCATTAGTGTCAAGGTTCAGAAATCTGACAATCTATCAGTCGTACTGCAATGTTCTTTTTCCTTAAGCTTCTTCTATTGTCAGTGAGTGCGAACGTATAAAACGCCGCCTATCCTGGTGACGTCTCTGAACTTTCTGGTAACCACTAGAAACAATTCTTGGAGTCAAGAATATGGTTTGCTCAGCACACAATGAAGTCCCTTTCTAAACCTTTTTTAGTTACAGCAGAGTTCTGAATTTTCAGATGGAGTATTTATTTTCTGCTCTTCCCCCTGCCCCTCACCCAGCACTCAGAACTCTTGTTCTGTCCTCGGATGCTTCTGCTTATTCTAACTGGACAAATCACATGATCTTACGGGTGCTATTTCAATTCAGTAAGTATGTATGGAATGCCTACTCTATGTGCGGAACTGCTAATGAGTTTCTGTTAACTCTCCAGATCAGAAATCGGTGTCTTACCAGAGAACTTCTAGGGACACTGTCTTCACCCAAGACAGCAGCCAGAACGGAATAAGGACTCAAGTATTCTTTAAGTGTCTCTTAAATCTCTTAAGGGACTAATACCGATAATTTGCTGGATGACTTATTGGCTCCAGTGTCCGCAGGCGAGCTGGGTGCCAAGAGAAGGAAATTCGGAGGCTGATGAGCATTTATGCCTCAGAAACTACCTTTTTTTTTTTAAAAAAGATTTTATTTATTTATTTGACAGATGGAGATCACAGAGAGGCAGGCAGAGAGAGAGGAGGAAGCAGAACAGAGAGCCCGGTGCGGGGCTCGATCCCAGGACCGATCCCAGGACTCTGGGATCATGACCTGAGCCGAAGGCAGAGGCTTTAACCCACTAAGCCACCCAGGCGCCCCAGAAGGTACCTTATTTTGTAACAGGTTTCACCCGTGGCATTCGTTTAATGATGTGTGTATGGGTGTGTACATGTGTGTGTTCAAATTACTCCACAAAAGATCTTGAAACCTTAAGTGTCTCCACAATTCAGTTTCTCTGTCACAAGGCCATGAAGCTTGCCTGGAATAGTGAAATTCCCATGAAATTGAATTGATCCTCAAATTATTGCTTAAATGATAGAACAGTAGAAACTTAAGAGCATATTAATGCTAATGGGAATTGCCCTGCTAATGTTGTGCAAGGCCAGCTGAGAAGTGCACTAGACATGCTGCAAAAAAAGCCATTATGCTCATCTTTTCATAGATGCATGATTTGTTTTATTCTTAAAACATTTGAGGTTTAAAGTTTTTATACCGTGCTTTATGAATAGAAGTGTAATGAGGTTGAAAACCAAAATAGTGCTCACCACTGTGCCTGGAAATGGAAAAAAGAGAAGCGTTAGCTGAATGCTGCCCATTTGAATCCCTATTTCTAAAAATCCAATTTAATTTTTTATTACTTGTCTCATTAACCCTCAGATTTAGAAAATTGAGTGCTATCTGAGTCAAATAAGAGTGACAATGCAAAATACTTGGAAAAGACTTGTTTTTTCTATTGATCTTCTCATGCCCATCTTAAAATTAAAGTGTTCTTATGTTATAAAACTATTTTACAATATGCCTGTGATTTATCCCTGACTTGGAATCTACCTGTCTTAAATGTATACTGAGACTTTATTTATGCTTTGAAAATATAGTAGATAAAAAGCATAAGTGTTTCTGATATTATGTTTTGTCATCTCCAGCTAAGAAGATTGAAATCCTGAGAAACAATTTTCTGAAGAAATGAAATCGTGTGCCCTCCTGAACCCTTGGGGGAAAATAGCCTCTCTGTTTGCTCAGAATATGAAACAGTAAAACAGTACAAGTAAAGCAGACAGCCATGCCAGGCATGTCACTTTTCTCTTTGTATCGTTTGAAATGATGTTTGAAGATTTTCCTGGGGTTTTATTTATTTATTTAGAACACAACTGGAACAAATAATATTTGCACAATCTCACTGATGTAAGAGTTTCCAAAGCAGATGTATTTATTTTCTGAGAAATGTGAAAGGCTGCTTGATAACTCTTGTGTTCTATAACTTTACATAACATATGTAAAGAAGATTTGGGAAGTTCTCTATAATGATGACATTTCTGAAAATGGGAAGGGAATCTTTGACGTCTTTGTCTCCTGAGTCCTCAGTAGTCTCATTGGCTTCATAGGGTAAGTAGAAGAATACCTTACAGAGGAAGAAAACTTTCTAAAAGGAAATAAATGCAAAACACTGTTTATGTTTGAATGGCTGTATTTTTCAAAGGAAGATGATCACATTTAAAGTAAGTGTTTCTGGATATTGTCACTTCTCATCCCTCAGGGTAATAAATATCCCTCCTGTGTTAGACGATAGTCCAGATAATTCAGTCTTGTTGAAGTTGGAATGTAAAATTCTGTAAAATCCAAAGTAACCTTTTGTTTTTACAAGTTGACATAACACAGGGAAGCACGTTTGGTGGCACATCTCTTGCTCTTTTTGTAAGACTGTGGACTCCAGGAGAAGAGATTTTCCTTCTCCTCATTCATGAAGCTGATTAAGTAAATCATATAAACAAGATTTTAAAATTTTCCTTTGCAGGTAAGCTATGTTATAAAATTGTAACAGTACATAACTGCGCAAAAATCACCTGTCAGAGGCAGTTTGTAAATAATGAAATAAAAATTTTCTTCATATTCATATTCAAATGTTATTTCTGATGCCAAGTGATTTTCTAAGTTTGATTACTCACTTAATCAACAACTTTGGCTGCAAACAGTTTGGCTCACTCCAAAAGTCTAGACTTGTCTCCAATGATAAAGATAGGTATCACTAAGAATATTCGGAGGCTGTGAAGGCACCCCCGAAATGGAGTTCCAATGCTACCTGACACATTGGCAGTCCTGGGCTAATGACTTTTAAGGAAAAGCACCTATCTGACATATTTATTTAAAAATCAGTTACTTTACTGTGGAGTCCTATCTTGTTTACCATTCGGCTCAAGTACATCTCTTCCAGATTCCTTAAGAATGCAGGACACCGTTGGGAGCTGCTGTGTTTGAAAGCATGCAGGATCACTTAGCCCTCAAAGTTTGGGGATCAGAGAAGAGGGATGGTCTCAAGAACTGTGGGTGAAGTTGAGTCACTTGGCGATGTTAACTCAGCTGTTGGTTGCTGATCATTCCTTCTAGGAAGGGGTTCCCTGACCTCTATGTATATGTATGTGCTATTTAAAAAATATATGTATTTGTTTATTTAGAAAACACAGCAAAGTATAAAATAATTAGAATATGTATTTTAAAATATTTATTTGAGTAGAGTTGACACCCAAGTTGCATTAGTTTCAGATATAGAACAATAGTGACTCACCATCTTTATATGCTATATTATATTTTCCACGGGTGTAGCTATCATCTGTCACCATACTACATGATTACGATATCATTGACTATATTCCCTATGCTGTGCCTTCTATCCCCATGATTTACACATTCCAGAACTGCAAGCCTGTATCTCCTACTCCCCTTCACCCATTTGCCTACCCCTTCACTGCCCTCCTTCCCTCTGGAAACCACCAATGTATTCTCTGTATTTATAGGTCTGAATTTTTCTTTTTTTTCTTTTTTTCTTTTTTAGGAATCATATGGTATTTGTCTCTCTCAGTCTGACTTATTTCATTCAGCATTATTCCCACTAGGTCTATGTTGCCACAAATAGCAAGATCTCACCCTTTCGGATGGCTGTGTAATTATTTATGTGCTCATATAGGGATACAGCAGCCCTTATTCTCAAGTTGTTCTCTGAGAGTTTTGGTGGGGGGGTATTTTTAGTGCATACATTCTTTATGCTCATGTTAGTGAGATCCTTTTTGACTGCAAGTGGCAGAACTCCAACTAGTTTAAGCAAGAGGGGAGTATTTTAGAAGTTTACAGGTTTACCTTATACAACCTAAATGCAGGCAAAGGAGGCATGTGCCTGGACCTTAGGGGCAACAGGCTCTAGACATTCAAATGCCCTGGGAACTTCTGCTCTATCTCATCCTCAAATGTATTTCACTCAGCTCTTTTTTTTCACCCTCAACCATTGTACAACAATGTTCTCTATGGGGCAGAAGACGCACAGCCAATGATGGCCACTAGGTTTGCCAGCTGTCATTTTCCAGATCTAGCTCAATCAAGCCCAGATAGGCATACCTCTAGGGCCAACAACCATGGTGAAGGAGTTCATGCAGTCCCCACTGGGATCCCGTGGTTGAAGAGAAGGGGGCTGGGGCGAGAAGTTCTCAAGAGAAGGGAGGATTGGAGCAGAAAACATGACAGCGACAGTCCACCACAACTTCCAACTAGAAAGGTAAGTATGCCAGGAACAGAGGGGTAGCATGTCAAGTAGAAAGGCTTGAATACTCAATACTTACGTAAGATGGACTGCCTTCCAGATAAGTTGTAGGGCCTGAGTAATAGAACTCTTCTCCAACTCTAGAACTGGTGAGATGAAATGTCATATTTCCTTGACCTCACCATGTAGGTTACCTGGAGTGAAACGGCCTTGAAGGAGGGGGGCTCTGGAGCCAGACTCCCTGAGCTCAAATCCACCCAGCTGGCTGCGTGACTTTCGGCAAGTCCCTTAGCCCCCTAGGTCTCAACTTGCTCATCTGTGAAATGGAGACAGTACCTATTTCAGAGGGATATCTGAGGATTTGGTGAGGTTTCAGTACCTGTGTCTGACAAATACCTAAGAATTTAATAAATGTTAGCCACGTGACTATTATTCTTTTTCTCATAGTTACATAATAAGAAAAACTCTACAGGAAAAATATCTCGGTGACTTTGCACATGCTGCTGCTTCTGCTGGGACGGCCTGCTTCCTGTCCTTTCAACATGCGAAACTCCACCAGTGCCACAGACCCAGCTTTTCTTCTCTGGCTGCTCAGAGCATCCTACAGGCAGAAAATGCAGACACACTCTGGCTGGGTTGTCCTGTGGGAACTTTGAGAGTATGAGTGTTGGGTTCATTTCTCTGTTTCCAGAATTTGGCAGAGGAGAGGAGACCAGTTTTTGGTGGTCTGACTAAAAGCTTGCACTTTTAAATTTTCTCTTGTTATCCTTGTCTCTGCCATTTTGCCCGGCATTTCTTCCTTCAGTCCTTGCCTCACTGAAATCCTACCAGCCCTTCAAAGCCCAGTTCAAACGCTGCCTTTTTTGGCCAGGCATTCCTTGACCAACCAGCCAAGTTTCTGCAATCTCTCAGCACGCTTTCCTTCCTAGGCACATGGCCCTGCCAGGGAAGTACATACTGGCTTACCTAAAAATAGATAGGTGGTAGAGGTCTTGTTTTTATAGCTGCATAAAGAAACTATGTAGTCAAATAAATGTACTTCTTTGCTTAGAGGTAGAGTATATGTAACTAACCCTGGCTTTAAAAATATTAGCTTAATGTTTTTGTAAACATGGTTCTGTTTGTTCTACAGCCAGCAAAAGGCCCATTCATTTCCTGAATTCTTCTACTTAATTTTAAAACTGGTTATCATATTCTTGGTAAAAAAGATTGCACCTATTAAAAGAGTCTGTTATAAGATAAATTGGGAATTCTGCTTCCTGACTCTATTAGATTTTAATTTAATTCAAATTGTTAAGCACAGAGAAGCCAAATAATCTTAAGAAGCCAAAAGAAAATTTGCAGAAAAGGAAGAAGAAACAGGTGGGATTTATGCTATTTCCTAGTAGGTTTTCAGGGATTAGATTAAAAAGTAGTGAGAGGTCTATGGAGAAAGACCAGCTGCCAATTTAAAAAATGTGAATTTAAAACCGAGGATAACTAATGTCTTAGGCACCCTAAATCGTGAAAGATTGTGATATTCCCATCCTCAAGTTATATAAAAGTGCTTGTTTCCCTGCGCTTTTTGTGGTCCTTTTTTTGGTTCCCCAACAGGAAGTGCCATAGTAGATGGAGATGGGAACAACTTGGGTTTGGTTCTAGCTTTGGTTTGAAACTCTTACCTATCTAGACAGAGGACATGATACCTGTGTTGGTGATCCAAAGGCATGACATCTGGAAGCATGTGTCCATGAGCCACAATGACCTTCCTGTTTCACCCTTGGCAAGCCTTTATTTTCTCATTTCCACAAATGGGAAGCATCCATTCATGAGATATTTTATCTAAGTATTCATCAGTATTAAAAATATGATTTTAATACTTCAATGGCTACATAAAAATTGTTAATTTTTTTAAAAAAGGCAGTGATAGTGGGGGGACGGGAGAGCGTTCCTAAGCATGGCCAAAATTTTCTGGGTGCTTTATTTACAAAAAAAAAAAAAAAATTTAAATTGTGATTTCTGTGACCAGTTTCTACATAGGTCACCATGGCTCTGTCCTCAGAAGCCCAACAGAAATATCTCAGCAGAAATATTTTAAGAATGTAGGCATGCTATGTCAAGTTATTTGCTTTGACTGGTCTTTTTCCCCAGTAACTTGATGGATTTCCAGAGCTGATCCTTTCTTCTGATGAGGTCTCACACCCAGCTTCCATCTCAAGACCTTGTATCATCTGCTTTTCTCTTCCCAATTCCCTCCCCAGTCTTGCCTCCCCTCTATCATCTCCTCTTCATTGGCACTTCCCTATCAGCCTAGGCACTCAAGCTTTTGACATCTCTGAGGAATCTTCCCTGTATCCCACCTCTCTGACACTTAACCTGTTCCCTCCTCTTTCCAACCAAGTATCTGAAAGAGAAGTCGATTCCTGCTGCCTCCACTTCAACTCCAGAATCTAGCTTCTGCTTTCAGTGTTGACTGCAGCTATTTTGCAAACATCACCAATGTCCAGCTAATGACTCATTCAGTGGATTTTCTTGGTAGGCATTGCTGACAACTCCATCTGATCCACCTGCAAATTCACTTTCCTTATTCAAGATCATGGCTAGTTCTGGTCTCCTTTCTTGGTCTCCTTCAGTGTCTTCTTGCCTTCCTCTGCCTACTCTGCCATTAGTGGTCGACATTTTTTTGAGGTCTCTTCTCACCACTTTGTACTTTTTTACTGGTGAAGCCATTCATTCCCATGGTTCTAACTATAGCATGGGTGCCCACATGCTGATAATTCCAAATTTGACATTTTCAGAGCTGAGATGGTCATAAATGTCATCTGAACCCATAACCCATAACTGTATCACCATCAGTTATCTTTTAAAAAAATACAATTCTGATTATGTCACTTCTCTGCTTAATTCCACACTGGCTCCTTGCTATGTGTAGCATCAAGGCCAAAGCCCTAAATTTGACATGGGCATGGAAAGAGCTTCCCAAGCTGTACCTAAGCTTCAGTCCAGGTTGTATACTTGTTTCATACTGTGAGAGATATAATATTAGAATTATTAGTGTGTCTGTATCCTGCTAAAATGTGGGGGTCCTGAGAATCGGGATCACATCTCATTTATCTGTCCACCTCATATCCTTGGTTCTAACACATCTGGCATGTGTAAACGCTCAAGAAATTGGGTTGGTTGATGGGTGACTAAATTGACTAAATCAATTGATGGTTTGGGGGAAGTGTAGTCCCCACCCATAATTATATCATATATCAAGGAACCCAAATAAGAAGATAACTTCCAAAAAATTAAAATCACCCTGGTATTTTCACAGTATATAATCTCAGTGTTCTTGGGATTGTTATCAGCAATGATGCATCTATAAATATTGTTCATTTTGATGGTGATGGGTCTTTTTCTTTTTTTTAATCTTAAGAGTGTTCATTTTGTTCTAGAATTCCTGGTACCACTCCCTATCTTTTTCTCCACCAAGGTTAGTTTTTGTTACTTCTGGTCACGTGGCTTTGTTTGTATCAGCTGACAGTGTTGCCTATGAGAACCGGTCCCACAATTAATACCATCATCTAGGAAATCAATAACCAAACTGCTGAGCTGCCAGTAACAGAACAGGGGGGCTGGCACTTGACCTGAAGAGCACTGGGCCATCAGTCTGGCTCTAGTTTTTCTCACAAAAATCCATTGCAGTCGTGAAGATTGTCTTGTTTCTAGAACCTTCCAGGAAGGAAATGTCATTTCCTCTACCCATACTGTTCACGTCTTTATTTTCCCACTCCCTTCTTTCTCTTTCTTCTGCCACCTTGTTCCATAAAGGATTCAAGATACCTTATTTGGTCCATAAATACGTCATAATAACATACATTAGAAGCAACTTTTTAAATGTCAGAGAAATGATAGAAAAGTAAAATGGAGCCAGCCAGGGATGAAGCTAATTCCAAAATGCTTATTACAAATGTCTCAGTGTTTGCTAGAGGAAGAATTGAGTATTTCCAATTTGACTCTGAGCTTTTCTGCAGCTGGTAAGAAGAGGAAAAATCTGATAAGTGATGTAATTCATGATATCTGTAAGTAAAAGCAAAATCAATTTCCCCACACAGCTATTCCTTCTGCTAAGACCTGAAAGACATCTCATAAAGAGAATCTTGCATAACATGCTGACTGATATTCTCAACTACATTTTTATTTTTTAAAGATTTTTATTTATTTATTTGACAGAGATCACAAGTAGGCAGAGAGAGAGAGAGAGAGAGAGAAGCAGGCTCCCTTTTGAGGAGAGAGCCCGATGTGGGACTTGATCCCAGGACCCTGAGATCACGACCTGAGGCGAAGGCAGCGGCTTAACCCACTGAGCCACCCAGGTGCCCTCTCAACTACATTTAAAAAAAAAAAGATTTTATTTATTTATTAGAGAGAGAGAGAGAGAGATCACAAGTAGGCAGAGAGGCAGGCAGAGAGGGAGGGGGGAAGCAGGCTCCCTGCTGAGCAGAGAGCCCAATTCGGGGCTCAATCCCAGGACTGTGAGATCATCACTTGAGCGGAAGGCAGAGGCTTAACCCACTGAGCCACGCAGGCGCCCCTCAACTACATCTTTATTGTGGTGAATATTTGTCTTTTTTTTTTTTTAAATGGCATTTGCAGGATGGAGGATGATAGGATCATTCAGCTAGCATCATTTCAGGCCATGCTACTGAAGTGAATTAGTCAGATTTTTATTTGGAGTCACTGTAATTTGGACCTTTCTTCCTCAACCTCTAGTGAGTTTTCCTGAAGTAGGCTCTATTTGAGGCAGTTTCAGGAAACTATATGAAGAGGTACAGGGCAGAGTTTGCTAACTTCAGAATTTGTTCACAATGGGTAGGATAACTTGGTACAACAAATACTGCACACACTCAGTGAGGTTGGTTGCCTACTTTAGATGAAATGGCTTATGCTTCTGCCCTAGGAAACGTGGATGGCAAAGCCGGGGAGTGATAGAGGGCAGGGAATGTGTGGGGGAGGTATCGCACGCTCTCATTGTCCTTACAGAATGGGATTATACGTTCCTGCTGTACCTGTCCTCAGCTCAGGGCACCATACCTTCCT